>NW_027069573.1:1446315-1516624 GCF_002906115.3 Quercus suber
GGTAATGTTATAGGATTCCTGGGAATGTTTAAAGATTCTCATGTTTGGTTGCAAATCATGCTAGGGAATCAGATGCCAGGGGAATCCTTAAACCCCTCTCAGTAGGAATGTGGATTCCCTTTAAAACAGGTGGGAATCTAGATTCCCAAGCTTAAAGGAAATTGTATTTTTTATAAATTGACAATTTTAACCCTTTTTTTTAAATGACTTGGTAGTTCACATTCAAATCTAAGGATAGAATGAGAAAAATAAATAATTTATTTAAGATTCTTAGGAATAAACCAAACATAGGAATAGCTACATTCTTAGGAATGTGATTCCTAGGAATCACATTCCTAGGAATCTGGATGCCAAGAATAATGTGGATTCCCCCGTACCAAACGCCACCTTAGGGTCATGTGTTTTGGCATTGTCAACCATGCCAAATTATGTGTCTTTTATTGAGTTTTGATGGATCTTAAAGTTGTAATTGAAGACCAAGTTGAGGACACAAAGTTTGCTCAAGAAAAGCTCAAGAAAAACACATTTTTAGCATGTACCTCAATAGCAGCTCGATAGCTCTCGATAGAAACTAGAAACTTACTGCCTCCTCAACACAAGCTCAATAGCAGCTGATCTATCGAGTGTCGAGGATCAGCAAAAATGAGCAACGCAAAAAAACCCATAACTTATTCGTTTGAAGCCCAAATTGAGATCCATTTGAACTGGTATTTAAAGGACATTATAAGCCATCTATTAGAAGATTTTTTAGAGAAAGAAACATTATGTTTATGTGGCTAGGTTTTTGTAACCAAGTTTTCTCCCTTTTACCAAACTAAAGAGTTTCAAAGTAGATCTGAAGATTCCATTGGTGAAGAAGCTAAAGTCATATCAACCACCACAAACTTGCTACTGTGAAGAAAACCTTCAAGGGGTTCTTAAAGTCAGTTGGAGGTTCCAATTGTGATTGTGGGTGGAGCGTTCATATATTGAAGAGTTCAGAGGTTCTGAAGCGGTAGAAAGTTTTTGCTGTAAGTTATTCTATTGGGATTGTAGAGCCCAGGGACAAAGGTTTTGTACAAAATCGAAAACTTCTCTTTATTATAGTAGATTACTTTTTGGCAAGGTTTCCCCCCGGATTTTTTACTGTGAAACTAGTTTTTTTTATTGGTTTTCCTAAGTCATCATATCTTGCTATTTCGTTGTGCATGATATTGATATTTGTTTGTTTGAACAAGTGTCGACGCTTGGCCTTGAGACGGAGAACCGTCGGGGCCTTCGTTTGACCACCCACTGTGGTGACGCTCCCGCGCACGCAGGGCCCGTTGGAGGCCTTTCACGAATGATGGTGTATATGTATGCACGTGTGTAGTGGTGTGTATGGCGTGGTTTGCGCGGGGATTCAAGTGCTCTCTCTCGGTAGAGGAAGGTAGGTCTACCTTTGGTGTTGTGGTAGGAATCTCAGCCAAATTTTAAGGGATTACCAAAGGTAAGTGGAGTTGCCACCAATCATTGGGTTTTTTTGAGGTGTGATTGCTCACTTGTCTCTAGTTGATTTTATTAACAATCCTAGACTAAGAAAAAAGTCATTTTTCCTAATCTAATGTGGATGGCAAAAAATCTTGATTCTTGAGTCTAAAAATTTGGTTACGTGTAGGGAAGGTATTAGGTACCCCACAACGCCTATCCAAGGATAGTCCTTTGTTCTGATAAAACCTTAATTTTCAGAAATTGGCAATAAAAGACATGATTTCAGCATTGGATTTTGGGGCTCGCATGCATAGGAGCTTTAAGGTTTGGGTTTTGAATGGGTGTGATCTCAATCTATGCTTTCCTAAGGCATTCGGGTAAAGTACCATATTTCCACGGTGAAAATTAGGCATTGCTTCACCTTAGGTGACACGAACTGTGATAATCACACCGGAAGGGGCGAGTAGGTATATATATACATACATCATGCACAATGCAAGGACACAAAGCAGGAAAGTAAATGCCCACATCCTTAGAGCATGGCCCAAAATATAGATGTAAGAAAGTAAACAGGGGTCACCCTACTCCAGAGATAAGGATGAATGTTACATGGCATGATATACCTAATACAACCCATTTAAGAGAGAAAGGGAGGAGGAAGGAAGGGGTTTTAAAAGAGTACAAAATTGAATGGGAAAAGCTAGACCCCTAAACCTACTGAACACAGCTGCTTGGCTTATATATACATGCTCGCATCCGCGCCTTTGTTGCTTGCACCTGGGAAACTGTGCCCTAGCTCCATGTATCCTCGCTCCATGTGTGTACATACAAAGGCAAAAACAAGAAACTACCAAACAAGCAATGGAAGGAAAAGATGCAAAGAACATATGAAGGAGGCATAAAGCAGATAAGCATGGTAGACGGGCAAGCAAAGAAATAAGAAAGCAAGCAAACAAACAATAAGACAAACAAGCAAGAAAACAAGCAAAAGGTGGTGTCAGTGAGGGACAAACGTAGGTTTGGATCAAATTATCTATAACTTCATTGTGTTAAAGCATGGACAACACACTAGCAAGCAAGACTCATGCACGAACATTTAAGCAAGTGTGTAAAAATGCATAGAAAGCCAACGAGTGGCACAAACAAGCATGGTAAGCATATCATCACACGGAGCGGAAAGGGGGAAAGGTATGCATAAAGCAACTGGCATCATGGTGATGCATCCCAAATGGTTACATCCAAACAAGGCCTCATAAGCATTGAATGTAACCACACAACCACAAACCCGCTAAGGGGATCAAGTGTGGTAGAGCCTAGAACTAGAGAGGCTAACATGGAAAATAAAGCATAAGAAGCAAGCAAGCATAGACATGCAAGTAGGGATGATCCAAACCCTTTGATATGGGCCAAGGTGTATGGACAATGACAAAGACCATAGGGTCTAGATCGAGTTTGAACTGATAGGCCAAAATACAAGTAAGAAAGACAAAGCAACAAAAAGGCTACAATAGCACATGACATGACAAACATGGCATGGAGCGCACAAACACATGGAAGATGGCATAAAGCATGTTGAGAAAATACATCCAAGCACATAAGCATGTGAAGACATAGATCTAAACATATAGGCAAAGAAACATGCATGTAAGCATGTAGAAACTTAGCACACAAACATGGAAGAACATGAATCCAAGCATATAAGCATGTGAAGACAAGGATCTAACCATATAACATGGAAATAAAAACATAAAGCACATAGATCCAAGCAAGGCATAGCCAACAACGTCATACAAGCATGTGAGCATGTAACTCTAACATCAACCTAGAACAAAAGGGGATCAAAGCATAGGAAAACATGGCATAGGATATAAAGCATGTAGATCTAAACATATAAGCATGTAAGAATGTAGATCTAAGCATGAAAGATGGCAAAAAGCATAAAAAGCATGGAGATTTAGGCTAGAAACACAAATAAAGCAAGCAACATGTTAGGAAAGCAATAAATCATGTTATTAAAGCATAAAAGCAAAATTAATACTAAAAAAAAATATTTAGAAGGTTAGGGGTGTAGATAGTAGCTAAAAAGGTACATCCACACCCCTAAACCCCAAATCCTAAAGTGTAGAACCAAGGAGAAGAAGATTGGGTATAAGAACATTACCCTGTGTTTTTGGTGAAGAGAAAAATCAAGAGGCTTTGATGTGGTTTTTGAGTTTGGAAGAGAGGAAAAATGTGTAGAAGTCGTTTAGGCAGAGCAGAACCAAGGGAGGCCTCTCTTTTTTTGGTCTGAAGGGTGCCTGGGGCCTTTTATAGCCCCGGCATGATTTTTGAGGTGGTGTAGGGCTACCACTTTCAAACAGTCCTTGATTGGGTTAATCTTAACACCTCTGGAAGATCTTGACTTCCTGTTTCTAAAAAGGTATGGAACTTGAAAATCCAACAGTCAGATCAAAAGTTATGGCTCCTAGAAGTTAATGGTGCGTCGATTGGTGCATTATCCCGATTTTTGTGATATCTCAATCATTTTAACTCCGATTTTGATCTATGAATAGTTGTTGGTAGGTTTGTCCAAACTCGACTGGAGCCCGACAACTCGGCCAAGCTGCCCAATGCTGACCCGATTTCGGTCTGAACCAAAGGTCTAGTCGGTTGGCGGCGGGTTTCCGTTCTCAATAATCAACACCGGCGGGTCAAGTGGTGGGTTTGCATCTCCAAAACCCGAGCAACCCGAACCCGACCGAAGTTACAAAAAAATCCGGCCAAATCTGCAAAAACAAGCCAGATCCGACTATATCTAGTGGGATTTAGCCAGATTCGGCCCAATTCTAGCAACTTCTAGCCAAAAAAATGCAAATTTCATAATAAAAAAATCCAGTTTTCGGCGAGATTTTTCCACTTTCCTATGAAAATTTTAGATTCCAGCGACTTTTTTTTTTCCTAGATTTCGATGCCTTTTTTAATTCTGGCAACCGACCCAGCCTGATCGACCATCACTTGAAACCAAACTGATTGATTTTTTCGGCAGTCTGTCTCGGGTTCCTCCACCCTCCACCCGACGCCGTCGGGTCGAGTCTGGGTTGGGTCCAAAACCGACCCAACCCGACCCGTGGACAGCCCTAGTTGTTGGAATGAGAATTTGATAATCTCCGCAATGGCATTGGTTTTAACCCGTTCTGACGGCCGGATCAAAATTAGGGTTTTTAGACCCATCCAAGATCAACTTTGGGTCAAACTTAGCCAAAGTGGCCAAAAATCTCCAAGAAGCTCGGGTTTGATGAAAAACAAAGAAAAGTGTCATTTTGTGTGTATTTTGAGCTTTTATGACTTTCGGTTGACCCAGGGTTGACTAAGGGCATTTTGATCATTTTAGCTGAAAAAGGTATGCAAATCGAGGGCGAACAAAATACGATATCAACAGCAAGGATTATTCATAATAGATCTAATTGACAACGTGGGTTTAAAACTTATTAGTTCTATCAATTGGGGTCAAAATTTCCTAACAAAACCCAATAACCACCTCTGCCAATCAAAAAATCAAATCCACTAACACTGCTGATCTTTGCGATCCACCCTCACCGACCAAAGATCACCACTATAGTCACCCATTAGGCCAAAACAATCTTGCTACCATCAGCTAAAAAAAAAAAAAACCCCAAACCTAGAAAGCTCGCAACCCACACAGCCAGATTAAATCCACAAAAAGTTAGCGCTACTGCCAACTTCCATCACCAACTGTGTCCTTATCGCATTGGCAATTTCCAATTTCACCGTCCAACGCCACGATGATGACAATCCAGCCTTCAAACTGCCAATTACTCACCTGCTTCAATTGATGTTAGACTATCTTCGTCGACCTGCGAACCTGATCCTTGTTAGTGTTGCACTGCTAGAAGCCCGTCACCTCATGCACCATCAATCCCTAACAATCTTAACTCTCATTGATCTCATCCTATCTCTCTCTAGACCCATATCAGCCAAAAGATTTGAGAGAAACTCTAGAGAGAGAGAGAGAGAGAGAGTCTGACTGAAGAAAGGGTGGGAAAGAAAGGAAAATGAATGAGGTCCGGTTTTTGTATTTAAAGAGATAAATTTAATTTGGGTGATGTTGTAATTGTTGTCAACAAAATTTAAAAGAAGTTGAGAAATTTACTAAAGATTTTTTTCTCAATCTCTAAAATTGAAAAAGTAAATTATTATTATTTTTTGCTTTTAATTTTTTTCAATTTAAATTGAATTTGAGAAATAAAAATTTTAGTTTTTTAATTTTTTAATTAAATTACTAATGTGGCATTGTTTAAATGCGAAAGAACATTTTTTAATATTATTTTAATGGCCACATTAGCATATAGTGTGCCAACTGTGCATTCCATCTACTACGTAAGTTTTTCTGTTAGTAAGATGACGGTAGGGACTAAAATGGTAACGTTACTTGATTTTTAGGGAACAGAATAGGTACTTCAAAAAAGTAGGGACCTAAACGAAAATTGACACAAAATGTAGGGACCAAAAGTGCATTTTCGTCTTAAAAAATTGATAAAGAAATAATATTTCAATAAAATGTAATGTAAAATAAATAATCTAATATATGTGTTTTTAAAAAGTGATTATGTAAAATATAAAAAAGTTGGGTCTTATATTAAAATAGATAAAAGCTTTTGCACGAGCTAATGCAAATATATAAAATAGAAAAATAGTTTGTTTTGCTGTAATCTATATATATATATATATACACTATAAAATTGAAGTCTTTGGCTCTTTGTTGACCTTTTAAAATTTTGACACATCAGCTTTACAAGCCTCACAAATTTACCATTCGTTATAATTTATTTTATTTTTTAGTTAGACTACAATTTATAGAGACACGTTAGGATTAGGATTAGGATTCGGGGAAAAAAAAACAAAAAAAAATAATAAACAAAAATAAAAAATAAAAAACACCTACATTAGACTTAATGGGAATCAAAATCAATTAAGGTCAACCTATCCATGGTAGTTGTCCATGACTTGACCGCGTCCAAAGAACTCTAGTAAGTAAGAAGCCTAAGAATGACAACATGTATGAATAGTATTCGTCCATTAATAATAAGATGTTTCAGTCAGAGTAAAATCCTCCATGGATGACCAAGTGGATAGATGACAAAATTATACTTGGTAAATCTACAAGAAATTATCTAAAGGTTCCACATAATTAGACCACGATGCATTGCTCCTAAAACATAGAGGGAACTTCTCAGATTCCGCTCCACGAATCCCATTTTCTCCATTAACTGCCCACATCACCCATGATAGTGGTGGATCTAAACAAGTAGACCAACATCCAACTTTTTATAAAAGGGGCAAGTCCCATCCACCTAAGGTAAGTTCCAACCATTCATTATTTTCCATCCTTGTATCCTAGAGGGAAAATTGACTTAACCGTCGGAGGGTACTTGGCTAGGTCACATTGGTCACCTTTGATGTTTCTTTCTTTCTTTTCAGGACTCACAACCATCACCATAGTCAGAAGCATTCCAGCCTACTAATTTTCAAGAATCATCAATTGGCGCCATTTGTGGGAAAGGGGTAGTAAGGAAAAAAGTTTCTAAGTGTTAACATCTTTGCTCTTTCCAAGGCAAAAAGGCTACATGGTTTGGACTAGGTCAATGGCCATTAGTCCAGGACACCAAGAGAGTGAAAACACCTTCAGTCACCCAAATCATGCGCTACCACCCCCCTTGACCATCTAAGAACAGTTATAGTCCATGGCAGCAGCCATTGCAAAATTGACACAACAGAACTAGGATTTAACTAAAGAAGTTAATAGACAACGTCATCAGCAACATGGTGGTGAACGAGGCCAAACTTTAGAGAATGAAGAGGTTGGTAATAATGCTGAAGGAGACCAATCCAGAGGCACTGTCACTCGAAGAGTACCACATTTGAAGAGGGAGATGGACCAGATGAAAAGAGCCATGGAAGAGATGAAGGATTCCATGAGGAGTGTAAGTTATGTGGATGATCTCGTCCACAAGACTGATTCCCCCTTTATTGCATCCATCACAAGTCATCCCTTACCTTCCAAGTTCAAGATGCTTACCTTGGACTCATATGATGGGACGCGTGACCCTTGCGATCATATTGCCACGATTAAAACAACCATGCATCTCCAAGGTGTTCCAGATGAAATCATATGCAGAGTCTTTCCTACCACCTTGAAAGGCCCAGCCAAAGTATGGTTTAATAAGCTACTGCCAAATACCATAACTTCGTTTCAAGAGTTAAATAAGTTGTTCGTCAACAACTTTGTTGGAGGACAAAGGCAAAAGCGTTCCTCGTCCAGCCTGTTGAACATAAAACAAGGAGAAAATGAAAGCTTGCATACTTTTATCAGCCGTTTTAATAGAGAAACTCTGTTGGTGGATGAGATAGATGACAAGATCCTCTTAGTAGATTTCTACAATGGAGTTAGTTTAGACCTAGTCATTCACAAGTTATACGACTAAGAGCCTCAGACGATGGTTGAGTTGATACATTTAGCCCAAATTTTCATGAATACAAAAAACGCAATTATTGCCAAGAAGAAGAAGAAAGGTGAACGACTGGAAAATAGTTATATACACCATCCGAAGCAAGGTCCTCATCCAAAGAAAGCCAAAATAGGGGAGAAAAAGGATCACAATGGCAAGAAAGCAGGGTCATCTTCAGGACGATACTCTAACTACACTCCCTTGAATGCTCTGCTTGATCAAGTGTTAATGCAGATCAAAGACAATCCATCCTTAAGGTGGCTTGAAAGGATGAAAGGAGACCCTAGTAAGTGGAACAAAAGCAAATACTGTCGTTTTCACCGCGACCATGGACATGATACAAACGAATGCTATGACTTAAAGCAGCAGATTGAAGCTCTTATTAAGTAGGAAAAGTTAAAGAATTTTCTTGGGCGACACCACAAGGATGAGAGATAGCCAATGAAAGGCAAAGCAGAAGAACTAGCACGTCCACCATTTGGAGAAATAAGGATCATTGTGGGAGGTACGTCAATAGGAAGCTCGACCAAAGCCAAAAAGACCTACCTATGGGAAGTCCAGAATGTTCAAATATCTGGACGACCACCAAGGATGATCAGAGAAGATGAGCCAACCATTACTTTCACGGACGAAGATGCAAGACGATTGCACCATCCTCATGATGATGCAATTGTCATTACTTTGATGATTGCAAATTACACAACTAGAAGGGTGTTAATAGATAATGGGAGTTCAGTAGACATCCTCTACCATACAACCTTCTAGCAAATGAGGATTAACAAAGAGTTACTTCGTCCAGTAAATGAGCAATTGATCGGGTTTAGAGGAATCAAGGTTTTACCAGTAGTCACCATCTTTCTACCAGTCGTGGTTGGCTCTTACCCATGACAAATTAATAAGAAAGTGAATTTTCTTGTTGTAGATTGTTCATCTTCATATAATGTCATTATTGGACGACCAACTTTAAACAATTAGAGGGCTGCAATGTCCACTTACCATTTATCTGTTAAGTTCCCAACGGAGTATGGCATTGGAGAAGAATAAGGAGATCAATTAGCAGCTAGAGAATGTAACTTAGCAATGATGGCCATGAACAAGCAGATGCAAACAATGAGCATTGAAGAAAGAAGAACATTGGTAGAGCCAATTGAGATATTGCAAGATGTACCGTTGGACGAGTCCAACCTAGAGAAGTATACCAGGATTGGAACAAGTATAGGAGAGAAGACAAAGCAGGAACTCATTGGGTTCCTTAAACAAAGTACATATGTTTTTGTTTGGAGCCATGAAGATAAGCCTGGGATTGACCCAAGGGTGATTACTCATCGTCTTAATGTGTCCTCATCCTACAAGCTTATTCGTCAGAAAAAGAGAGTGCTCGCTCTAGAACGAGATAATGCTATCAAGGAAGAAGTCCATAAGTTAGTCACTGCAGAGTTAATACGCGAAGTTTATTACCTTGATTGGCTAGCTAATGTAGTGATGGTTAAAAAGGCTAATGGCCAATGGAGGATGTGTGTGGACTTCACAGATTTAAACAAGGTCTGCCTAAAAGATAGCTACCCTCTTCCACGTATTAATCAATTGGTGGATTCAATAACTAGACATAAGTTGCTAAGTTTCGTGGATGTTTTCTCAGGGTACAACTAGATTAAGATGGAGGAGGCAGATCAGGAGAAAATATCCTTCATCACAAGCCAAGATTTGTTTTGTTATAAAGTGAAGTCGTTTGGTCTAAAAAATGCAGGAGCTACTTACCAGCGGCTAGTTAACCATATGTTTGTCCACAAATTTGGTGAAACATTGAAGTATATGTAGATGACATGTTAGTTAAGAGCACGAGGGAGATGCAGAATTTGGACGACCTTCAAGAAACCTTTGATACACGTAGGCGATACAAGATGAAGTTGAATCCAAGCAAATGTGCCTTCGGAGTTGTGTCAGGAATATTCCTTGGTTTTATGGTTTCGCAAAAAGGGATAGAAGTAAACCTTGATAAGATCCAAGCGATTTTGAGCATGGAGCCCCCAAAGAATGTCAAAGACGTCCAGAGCCTCACTGGCCGAGTAGCTGCCTTTAACAGGTTTGTTTCAAAAGCTACTAACAAATGTTTACCATTTTTCAGAGTGTTAAAAAAAATATTTGAATGGAAAAATGAGTGCCAACAAGCATTTGAAGACTTGAAGGCTTATCTTGCTTCAACTCCATTGTTAATCTCGTTTAAACTAGGAGAAGAGTTGTCTACCTAGTAGTATCCCCTCATATAGTAAGTTCAGCATTGATTAGAGAGGAGTGAAAAGTACAGAAACCTTTCTACTACACCAGTAAAGCTTTAAGGGGAGCAAAAGGATGATATCCACCCATGAAAAAGCTTGCATTTTCATTAGTGACAACAGAAAGAAAGCTCAAGCTTTATTTCCAAGCTCATGTAATCAACATCCTAATAGATCATCCGTTGAAGAAAGCTATGAATAAACTAGAGGCCATTGGATGATTGATCCAGTGGGCAATGGAAATTAGTGAATTTGACATGCGATACAGGCCAAAAGAAGCAATCAAAGCTCAAGTCCTTGTGAACTTCATTGCCAAATTCACTCCTGCCAGAAATCAACGAGACGAAGACCAGGGGGCAAATTGGTGGGTCGTCCATGTGGACAGCTTGTCCACACAGCACGCAGGAGGAGTTGGGATAGTTTTACAATCACTAGAAGGGGATCGTCTAGAGTACGCCATCTATCTATGGTTCCAGACAACCAATAATGAAGTCAAGTATTAAGCCTTACTTTAGGGCTTGGAGTTAGCCAAATCACTTGGAGTGAATTTGATCCTTGTTTGGGGAGATTCACAATTGGCGATAGGCCAAGTGAATGGGACATGTGAAGCCAAGGAAGAACGAATGGGGAAATACTTGGACAAAGTTAAGCAGTGCATCAAAGGCTTTACAATAGTAAAGTTCCAACAAATACCAAGGGAAGAAAACATAGAAGCTGACATCTTAGCCAAGACAGCATCTATAGATGATATGGTGGGTGATCAAGTTAAAGTCCAGTATATTCCGAGCATAGAAATTTTAGAAGTGAATCATATAGATGGAGTTTCCAACTGAGGTATTTGACCCCAAACGAGTCCTATGTCTTAAGGGACGTCTATTAAGGAGCCTGTGGAAACCATTCCAGGGCCAAATCCCTCATTCACAAGATAGTCCGCACAAGATATTATTGGCAATCCATGCAAGTAGAAGCCAAAGCGTGTGACAAATGTCAACGCTACAGCAACATCCCTAAACTACCATCAGAATACCTCACCCCAATGGTGGCCCTTTGGCCCTTTGCCTAGTGGGGACTTGACATCCTTGGTCCCTTTTCCCATGGGAATGAGACAAATGAAGTTCATGGTAGTACTGATTGATTATTTTACCAAATGAGTGGAAGCAGAGCTCTTGGCAAAAATCACTAAGCAAAATGTCAGAAGTTTCATCTAAAAGAACATTATTTGTCATTTTGAAATCCCTAGGGTACTCGTCTTAGACAATGGACGATAGTTTGACAACACACCTTTTAGAGAGTTTTGCAAGCAATTAGGAATCAGGAATCACTACTCCTCACCCTCCCACCCACAGGCCAGATGAATTACCTAGCATCCTTTGGGCATATAGGACAACAGTAAGGACTCCTATTGGGGAGACTCCTTTAAAGCTAGCATATAGAAGTGATGCAGTGATACCTGGAGAGATTGGACTAACTAGCTACAAAGGGCCCATTATAAGGAGAAGGAAAATGAGAAACAACACAGTCTAAGCCTCGATCTCATCGACGAGGTAAGGATGAAAGTAGAACAGAGGGTGGCGCGTTACAAAAACTTGATGGCAAAGCACCATGATGCTTGGTAATGCCAAGACATTTCAACATTGGAGATTTCGTTCTAAAAAGGGTGTCCCTGGCCACTAAGGATCTGGCTCATAGAAAGTTGGGACCCAATTAGGAAGGATCATACAAAGTGATTAATTCCAAAAAGCGCGATTCATACTACTTGGGGGCCTTTGATGGACGAAAGCTGGAGCACTCGTGGAACATGGAGCATTTAAGGAAGTACTACCAGTGAGGAGGACTCGTTAGGAAGGTCAGCATGGACGAGTTTAAGGATTACTAGTGACTACTAGTAGTCTGCTTATGTTATCTTTCAGTATTTATGTTTTAGAACAATATTTTATGTTTCTAAGTATTTGAATTCCATAAAAGGCATTGGCTACCAGCGTGTGCTATGGATGATGTCATGAACAAAGTCCCTTTGTGTATAAAGTAATTTGAATTCCCTAAAAAATGACTAAGTACTAGCATAGACAATGTCCTTGGACTGCTATGTACTAAGTTCTTTGATGTCTATGGACAATGTTTTGTATAGTTATTGTATATAAAGTTGCTTGAATTCTCTAATTTAAGTGTTATGAAATTAACATCCATACTAAATTAAAGACATTTAAAATCTCTAGATGCAAAGATATATCGTCATGGGCCATCCTTAGACAATGAAAAAGGCAAATTGCCATAAAACCTAAGGCAATAATGATAAACGCAAAGGGAAGGAACAATCCTCCCAGTACAATTGTCCAAAAAAAAAAAAAAAAATTAAGGATGAAGAAAAGCATGCATGCGACACTTTTTATGGGCAACACGTCCAACCTGCCAAATAATCCAAGCTATGGATAAAAAGAATTACCAAAGAAAGTTCCAAGAATAAGACTAAGGATGAGGAAAATATACATATATTCCAAAAATGAAGTCCAAAACATGGATGAGAAACACTTGGAATTAAATTTGGCAATAACAATGTGTATAAAAGTGCATTCTTAAATGAAAATGGTAGACGACTATCATCCAAAAACTCTTAAGAAAGTTAAGCCTAAGAAGGCAATTATATGAGTGCCTCGTCCTTAAGCATGGATGAGAAAATGTACTTGTATAAATTTAAATGGTCCAAAACAACACCCCCCCCCCCCCCTTCTTCCAAAAAAAGAAGAAAAAGAAGAAAGAGCATATGAAGTTGGAAACAAACTTTCACTTGGATAAAACACTGGGGGCAGTGCTCCTAGACTTTGAACCGTCCTTCGCTGGCTGAGGGGTAGAGGCATCGTCTTCAATATTTACGTCCTTAGAGCTCGTTTGGAGTAGAGAACTCTCAGCACTAATACAGAGCTTGATTGGGTTGAACTCCACCCCAGGGAAATGCTTAGTGGTGTCTAAACGAAAATCTTTGAAACCAGCAGTGTAGTTTCTATCAAGAAGGTAGGTGAACTCACCGGATGCCTTGAACTCCCTAATGGCTGTTTCTTTAGTCTCACCAAGAAGGGTACAGAGCTCGTCGCTTCTCTTTTTAAGATGGTCAAGACAAGTATCCTTCTCGACAGCATCTGCCTTTAGCTTCCTGACGAGGTTCTTCAACGCCTTAATCTCGTCCTCCAGCTTAGCCCTCTACCCAGCTTAACGGCTAGATTCTTTCTCCATAGTACAAATTAACCATTGTCTGATCTAGCTCATACGCTTGCCTAAACATCGCCGTGAATTTGGACATGACCTACATCAGGAATTTGGACATTTTTTATAAATAATAATAAATAAATAAAAAGTATACCACAAGTATTAAAGAGATTAAGGACGAGTTTATGGTACCTTGAAAAGGTCATGTACTATAGACAACTCAAATTCTTTTACGGACACGTCATAACATATGGCAATGTCCTTGTCAGAAACGGCCTGATGAAACCTTTCCTAAGCAAGGCCTTCACACCTCAAGAGGGTTTTGAGGCCATTGTCAGAAGGATTAGTAAGAGGTTTAGACGTGGTGACTTCAAAATGTTTAGGCAGGTCCACGTCAAGGATTTGCACTGTGGACGATTGCTTGGCAGCAGAAGGGATATGTGGGCCAGTCTCAACGACCACAAATTTGGACGAGCCATGTTTAGGTTTTTATAGCCTTGATGACTAGGAAGACTCCCCAAATCTATAGTTAAGGAGAGAGTTTTTCTCTTCTCAGAGGCAGCTGGACGAGACTAGATTTGGACGTTCTCTTCTTGTTGGACGACCTCTTCATTCACCAAACCTTTACCCTTGTTCTCCTTCAAAGTTGCCATTTTTATACCAAAAAAAAAAAGTCCTGGATGAGGCTACAATTCAAGACGCAAGGAAATGGATAACTTACGTCTACAAGTGGTTTGTTTATAGACAAGTGCTTCCTCTGTTGGCTTAGGGCCAAGTCCCAAAATTGCTAGACAACAAAGGGTGACTAAAGAATGAAAGGTCCTATCAGCGAAGGAAGAGCTTACTGGATACAATTAAAGGTAGAACTTACTAAGGAGGGTCGACTTACAGCTGCAAAGAAAACAAAAAGAGTTAGATCAATATAGCAAGGAAAGTAAGACAAACAATGAAAAGTAACATACCCTTTGGACGAATATTACCCATCTCACCAGTGTAGGGAGGAAATGGGTCCTTACCTACCTCAACAAGGCTCCCAGCCTAGAACCCTGAGATGAAGAAAAACTCTGTTTTCCACCTTCTATCAGACGTGGGGAGGGACTTGACCAACCTATAGCTAAAGCCCCTGGTAGAAAACTGGTAAAAGCCAATGGATTGACTAATTTCAGAGGGCTTGTAACAATATAGGAACTCGTCCACTGTGAGAGGATGGTTCCCATCAAAAATTTCCCTACACAACACTTGCATGGATATAATGAGCCTCCATGCATTAGGGTTGAGTTGGTTTATACCTATACCTAGTCTATGGAGAATTTCCCTAGCAAAGGCATTTAAAGGTAACCTAAGACCACCCAACAAATAAGCCTCATATATACCTACCCCAGAATTGGGAGCACAACACCACTCCCCAAGTGTAGCTAGACGAGGGTTGAAATTGTCTGGAATTTGATACCAACCCTTTAGAGAAGCAAGTCTCTTCTCGTCCGCCCTAGAAGGGATACCTACTATGTAGCAATACAAGATTTCCTCCTCTGGGGGGGGGGGGGGATGGACGAGGGAGCACTGATGGACGAACCAGAAAACGACCCAAACATGGCCCTCATCCTCAACTCTTCTTAGAGTACTTCTAAAGGAATCCCAGGGACTCCAGACGAGTATTGCTCGTCTATGGTATTTCCCCACTACTACTACTACTCTGACTACTATCACTATCACTAGAGTTACTCTTGTCATGATACTCATCTATTTCCCTCTTGTCCCTATCACTAGATGAAGAAACTACTATCTCAGACATTTGAAAAGAAGTCTAAAGAAAAACATACAGACGAAGAGAAGAGGATACCTAGCTCTAAATGAGGAAGACTAAGGATAGAAGGAAACTCTTAGATGAAGCGCTAGACGATTGAGGTTAGAGAAGAAAATATGAGAAATGTGAAGGGGTAAGAGAGGTATTACACTATTTATAGCTAACAAGGTGGGACATTGAAGTAACGCGAACCAACCAGAGTGTGCCACATGGCATTTTTCTCAAAGAACGAAGTGACGCGACAAACAAACTCCTAGGATCACACCATGTGTCAACATCTAGAATGTTCAGATTCAAGTCATCCTAATGTGCCACTTGGAAAGCTCCTCCACCAATAAAATACCGCCACGTGTCATGCCAACAGTAGCATGGACAACACAAGAACGAGGGGGTAACTGATGGGAATTAAAATCAATTAAGGTCAACCCATCCATGGTAGTCGTCCATGACTTGACCGCGTCTAAAGAACTCCAGTAAGTAAGAGCCTAAGAATGACAACATGTATGAATAGTATCCATCCATTAATAATAAGATGTTTCAATCAGTAAAATCCTCCATGGACGACCAAGTGGATAGATGACCAAATTATACTTGGTAAATCCTACAAGAGATTATCAAAATATTCCACATAATCAGACCACGATGCATTGCTCCTAAAACGTGGAGGGAACTCCTTAGATTCCACTCCATGAATCCCATTTTATCCATTAACCGCCCACATCACCGATGGTGGTGGATCCAAACAAGTAGACCAGCTTCCAACTCTCTATAAAAGGGGCAAGTCTCATCCACCCAAGGTAAGTTCAACCATTCATTATTTTCCATCCTTGTGTCCTAGAGAGAAAACCGACTTAACCGTCGAAGGGTCCTTAGCTGGGTCACATTGGTCACCTTTGATGTTTCTTTCTTTCTTTTCATGACTCACAGCCATCACCATAGTCAGAAGCATTCCAGTCTATTGATTTTCAAGAATCATCAAGACTCACATTAGGATTCAAAAAAAAAAAAAAAAAAAAAAGAGAAAAACATTAAAAAAAAAAGAAAAAAAAAAAGGAGAGATTTTAGGATGATGAAATAAAGAGAGACTCACACTAGGACTTCTCTCTTCCCACCTCAAAACCCTAGCAACTACCACCTCAAAACCTTAAACTTAACTTGTAAGTCAACATCTCTCTATTTTGTGTTTATATATATATATATATACATGGCAATTTCTGCTTTTATATATACTTTAGATTTTCTTTCTTAATCTTCTTCTTTTTTTCTATTTAGAATTTTTTTTTTTTTGAGTTTTTGGATTAATCTCCATATTTATATTGTAATTATTTTTGCGGGTTTGGTTATTGGGTTGAAATTTCTACTAATTGTTGGATATTGTATATGGCAGATGAAGAACCTCTATTTTTTGGAGAAAAATCAAAGCTACATACTATGTCTTCTAGTCCAAAGAACGTTGGGTGTTTATTTGGTATATTATATATAAATTTGTTGAATTTGAAGGATTTTGTTTGGTTTTGAAGTTCTAGGAAGTGATGTTTTGGGGTTGTTGAAGTAGAATTTGGGGATTTTATATATTTTGAAGGTTTTTAGTTTTGGAGTTTTTGATATTGGCATCTTAGTATGTTGATCTTAATTCTTCACTTTATATGCTTTTGCTTTATTGAGATTTTTTTTTTTAGGTTCATGTGATTTTTGGTTGATAAAAATTGTCATTCAATCTCACATATAATCTATGTTTGATCCATCCATGTTTCAATCAATTGTTTGTTTGGATTCAACATAAAAGATAATGGAACAAAGTGCTATGATTTTGATATTGTTCCATGTCTTGAATTGTTTATATTATTATTACCACAACTAAGCAATACAGAAAGTCATAACACTGCCAAAATTTGAAGCTTTTGTGTGTCTTCCTCATGTCATGATCTTTAAGTTGTTGACAACATAAGCACAAATGTATAGTATTAACAGTTTATAAAACTCTCCTAGCAGCCAATAACATTCTCTGTTAGACAACACTTCTTAAATATGGAAAAGCATAGAAATTAAATATTTTTTCCATTGTATTTTATTTTATTATGACCATTCATTTTATTTTTAAATGTTATCTTGCAAAATGTTTATAATATGCACATTATTAACTCAATTTTCTATTTCTAAATTTCATTAGATCCAATTATCAATAGTTTTTTTTGTGCATAACACGAATTGGCGACCAATTAATTTTTATTATCAAACCATATTTTGGAACATGTAGAAGTCAATAAGACTCCTCGTTCAACGATATCAGTTGAATTTCTCTAAAGCCACGATATTGATTTATATATATATATATATATACAATAGTTAAGTAGGATTTAAAACATATAGCATTTGAAGATTTGAATCCAAGAACTTAAATGCAACCCACCACAATTCTGGAATGAATGCTTAAGATCATCACTATAGCCAATAATAAGATTGCTGTGTGGCATGCAATCTATTAATTCAATTAGAATAATTTGCTGCCGTTGGTAACGTGCCAAATAATTGAGTCATTTGTAATTGAGTAAGTAAAATCCTAAAGCTTGATTCCCAATAAAATAATAATAATAATAATAATAATAATAATAATAATAATAATTGTTAGGTTCTAAGGTCTTAGGATTTTATGTATTTAGAACTCTAATTTGTAATGTTGGCAAACCATGATCAAAACATTGTATTTAGTCTTATTTAGACTTGCTCAAAGTTGGTTTAATATTGTAAAGTTGGAATCGAGTGGCTGCAGAAGTACTTGGGACTCTCGGCCTGGCTCGATCGATCGAAGAATAGACTCGATCGATCGAAAATCGCACAGGTTGAATTTCTGCAGAATTTCCAACTCAGCCCTACTTCATTAAACGTTTAGGGTTTTATGTTTTTACCCTAGGTATATAAACAAAACCCTAGCCACGTTTTTGAAGGTTGTCCATATTGTATTGTTGCTCATACATTGCTGTTTTGTGTGAATCTCTTGTGAGATCTTTGAGGAGCTTTCCTTTACACAAAACTTAGGGTTTTCATGGTGGAGATGATTTCAACATCTTGAAGATCATTACTGTTGCAACCATTGGAACTTAAAAGAAAAGCAAGCGGGGAGCTTGTAGCTGATTGAGGAATTCAAGAAAGAAGTAGTCCGTGGATTCGGAGCCTGCGCGTGGTCGTGTCAGGAAGTTCTACTGGTGGGTAGCATTAGGAAGTCGAGCGGGGAGCTTGTAGTCCTTTTGTACGAACTTCAATTCTTTCATAGTGAATTCAGGTTAGCCTTGAGGATCGGTGGGTCAAATCCTCCCCAGGTTTTTACCGTGTGGTTTCCTGGGTGATCATATCTTGTGTTATTTATTTTCCGCTGCTTTATATCTTGATATGATTGTTTAGATTGTTTTAACCTAGAATTGCTTAATTTGACTAAGTAACAACTTGGCTAATTAATCTAGGCTACGCAATCTGTGTGTTTAAGGGGTCTAAAACCGTTCAAGTGGTATCAGAGCAGGTAGCTCTTTTTGTTTGAGATTTTTAATCTCTGAGCTGATCCTTGACCCCTGTTGTCATGGAGCATGGACACTCTCTGTTTGTTCCTCCTCATTTTGATGGGAACAACTATGCTTATTGGAAAGTAAGGATGAAAGCATTCCTGAAATCCATTGATGAAAGGGTTTGGAATTCCGTTGAATACGGATGGGAGAAGCCCGCTACTCCTGTGAGTGAGTGGCAAACTTCTGAAAAAGAAGCAGCAAGCTTCAATAGCAAAGCTATGAATGCTATCTTTAATGCTGTTTCTATGGAGGAATTTAAGAGAATCTCTAATGTTGAGGTTGCTCATACTGCTTGGAAAATCCTCCAAACTGTGCATGAAGGCACAAAGGCAGTTAAGATAAACAAACTGCAGCAATTAACTTCTAGGTTTGAAAACATTAGGATGTCTGATGATGAATCCTTTGATGAATTTTATGCCAAACTGAATGATATTGTTAATTCTGCTTTTAATTTGGGTGAAATCTATGATCAACCTAAGATTGTTAGGAAGATTCTTAGATCTTTAACTGAAGACTTTAGACCCAAAGTGACTGCCATAACTGAAAGCAAGGATGTGGACTCCATCCCTGTTGATGAGCTTGTAGGATCTCTTCAATCCTATGAGTCTGACCTACCTAAAGTAAACAAATCCAAATCAATGGCTCTTAAGTCAGTTGATGATGTTGATGGTGGTGGATTTGATGATGAGCTCTCTGCTACAGAGATTGCCTATCTTGCCAAAAACTTTAAGAACTTTCTTAGGAATACAAATAGAAAGGCAAGAGGTACTTACACTGCTGAACCTAGAAATTTTAGGAAGAATGATCCCACTAAGGTTAACAATTTTGAAAAACCTAGAGAAAATTCTGGTCAATCTTCTAATAACTCTTTGGGTCCTCAGTGTTTTGGCTGTCAAGGGTATGGTCATGTGAAGTCTGAATGTCCTACATTCTTAAGGACTAAGGGTAAAGCTATGGCTGTAACCCTTAGTGATAATGAGGTTTCTGATGATGAGTCCGGTGGTGACGAGGATGGAAACTTCATTGCTTTCACGGCTACTGCTATAGTCAATGAAGGCATATCTGCTGAAGAGAACCCTTCTGATGGGGAACTCTCTGAAGATGCAGATCTTCAAGAGGCCTATAACAAACTTTGCAAAATTGCTGCAAAGGATGCTATGAAAGTTGATCTTGGCCTAAAGAAAATTGATTCTCTTGAGCTTGAAAAGAGAAATTTGCTTGTTAAACTGTTTGATGCAAATGAACTTTTGAATAATGTTAAATCTGAGAATATGCTTTTGCTTGATAAAGTTAGAACTTTGGAACATGATTTATCTGTTGCTAGATCTGCTAGTTCTAAACTTGATCACATGCTGAATGTTCAAAAGTATCCTTCTGATAAAACTGGGTTAGGATATGTTGAAAGCATCTTTGATACTGGACCACATTCCACTACTTTTGTTCCTTCTTCTTCTTCTGGACCTTCTGTGAGTGAGGTTGTGAGTGATACTGTCAAACCACCTGTGAGTGAGGTAGTTAAACCTGTAGAAGTTTCACCACCTAAGAAGACTAGGGTAGACTTAAGAGAATCTAAACCTAAGGAGCCTACCAAATCTAAGGACAAGATGCATGGTAAACCTGCTTGGGTTTGTCATTATTGTGGTAAGTCTGGACATATTCGTCCTAACTGTTACAAGCTTCAAGCTGATAAGAGAGCAAATAAACCAAAAGTGCCTGTGCCTCAAGCACAAGATCCTATGGCATTAATTGGTGAATTGGTAAAGGTGTTAAACCTTTATTCCAATCATGGAGTTGGGAATCACTCAAATGTGAATAAGAACTCCAATGCTCATGGTGCATCTAAAAAGTTTTGGATGCAAAAGACTCGAAATAATTGAGTCTTTCTGACATGGTCCTTGTGCTTCATTGCTCTATTCTTTTGTGACCATTGTTCTTTGTTTTTTTTTTTTTTTTTTTTTTTTATTCTAGGACTTGCATTGCATTACATTCATGCATTTCATTCTAGGATTTATTTGTTTTCCTTTAAATAAAAAAAAAAAAAAAAAAAAAAAAAAGAAGGAAGCAAAATTTATGTTGAACATAATGTTCTTGATTTTTGAAAAACAAGGTTGGTCAATTTATTTACACATAACATGTCTTATGTACCTTGTTTAGCTTGGATGAGCTTACTTTATTGCACTTTACTAGTTTGAGCTTTGTAGTGCATGTTGTGTGGGAAAGATGTTTATGGTGTTTATCACTTTGTCTTAATCTTGAAGTCACATGTTATTTGACTGTCGGACTTGATCCTTTTGAGAAAGGCATAAATAACCATCTCACCACTGTTCACTAGCCAATCATGAACACCTTAGTGCATATCATAAGATTCTGTGCTCGAGAAAGTGTAGCACATGCACAAAAAGAACATAAGGTGTAGCCTCAAAATAAATTAAAACTGGTGTGTACTATTAGGCTTGATGCCAATTCACTTAATTCAAACCGGTGTGTACTATTAGGCTGAATGCCATCTCATGCAAATAAGAGGCAAAAATACAAGAAACTTACATGATTGCAAGCTTTTGTTCTAGGAGATGTGGGAGTTATAGGATGTAACTCTTTAGGTGATAGTCTCTTTTGAATTCTATGTGATGAATTTTGTAGACTTTGTGATTGATTGCTATTCACATATCACCTCACATGTATCTCAAGTTTTTGCTAGTATCACACACGACACAAGTTACTCTTTGTTAAACACTGTACATGCTAGTGTGTGTTTTTGGTCTGACCAACCAAGTTTGAAAATATCTTGAGATTTATGCACAACATATTTGTTGCTTGAGAAAATATAATGGGAGGTTGATTGCAATTTGTTTAAGAATATTGGGTTCAAAATTTTGGGTTTTTGAAAAAGCATTCCATCTCATACTCATGCATTTTGTTTCTTCAATTTAATGCTTTGAGGAGTTATTTTCAAAATTCGGCTTGTGTCTTTCAAAAACTGTGATTTTTCCAAAATTTAGTGAGCCTCTGCCCATTTCGATCGATCCAACCTATTTTTCGATCAATCGAAAAAGTGCTCTCATTTGTCTTAAAATGACTGTGCTTTTCGATCGATCGAATGTAATTTTCGATCGATCGAATATCGTGGAAAAGCTTTTTAAAAGTTCAGTTCTGACTTTTTCAAAGGTTCTATTCAAACCTTTTTCAAACTTTTTCTCTCTCTCCGCGTTGGCAAGACTCCACAGTTCAGATTTTTGTCGTTTTCCTCCGTTGTTTTTGCAAAATCTCTCTTTCCTCAAGCCGGTAAGACTCTTTTGCCCTTCCTTTTGATGTTATTTTCATTATTTCATGCATAAATCCATGCATTTAAGGGTAATTTTCGGACTTTATTCTTTTTGGATTTTCTGTTGATTCAAACCTTATTTTATGAAATTGATCATTGGGTTTTTGTGGGGACACATTATATTAATGATCCTTGGTGGTTAATTTGATCAATTTTGTGTTTTGTGAAAAATTGAAAATTCTAGGGTTTGTTCTTGATCCGAATTGGGGCTTTTGTTAAATTGGATAGAATTTGATGAAATTGGCTTGTTGTGTTGGTGTAATTAAGCATTATAATCTATGTGCTGTGTTTTGTAATGCTTAATTCATCAATTTGTTGCAAAATTTTCAAGTGGTTTTTCAAATTTTGGGATTTTTGATAGAAATTCCTTGTTCAAGCCAATTTTGTCCAATTACTCTCAATTAAACTTAATTTGTCACTGCATTTAGATCATGCATCACAACATGTTATTGTTCATGCATCATATAGATTTTTGTTCTATATTATTTATTGTGCTAATTTGCAGTCTGCCCTTGGTTTTGTTTTCTCTTGTTTCTTTGTGTTTTTCTCTGTGTGTCTCTGTCCTTTCCTTAGCACTATGCCTAGGAAAACTAGAGCCCGTAGGAGTGTTCCCTCACCTTCTCCTTCACCCCCTCCATCCTTTGATAGTGAGAGGTTTCCGAGTGAGGCAAACCAAGAGACTTTTGAGAAACTGACCGTTAAGAGAAAGATTTGGGCTGAGCGTTCTGTGCTATTAGATGAGCTTGATCCTGCCATTAGGGCAAATTTTGAGCGTCGGGGTTGGTTACCCTTGGTGGATGTTTCTGATCCTCCTCCACCTTCTGCCTTGATTAGAGAGTTCTATTCGAACATCTCTATCCGCGTCTATGATTCCAACACTCTAGTTAAGAGTTGGATACGAGGCGTAGAGTACACCATTACTCCTCGGGTAGTGGCTGATGCTCTAGGGGTACCTTTGGTCCAGCATCCTGTCTATCCTTATGATGAGTCTCCCGAGATTAGCGATGTTTTGTCATACGTCACTGGTACTACTGTCCAGTGGGGTTCTGATCCTCGGATCACTTCTGCTGAGCTCTCTGGGTTGCACTATCTGTTCTTTCGGATAGCTTGTCATTCGATCTGGCCTATTTCCCATGTTCACACCATTCCTCTTGAGAGGTGTGTATTTCTGTACGCTCTTGTTACTGATGCTCCTATTAGTTTTCCCCATCTTTTTCTTCGTTCTTTGAACGAAGTTTATAGGAGTTCATCTACTGCTCATGCTCTTGTTCATCCTATTTTCATTCATAGGATTCTTCTCTATCTTGGTCTTAGTGACTTTCCTTCCTCTGAGCCCGTCCATGTGATAGGTCCTTTAGGTGCGTCTTTTCTTAGACAGAGGGCCGCTCATCTTCGAGCTGGTTCTAAACACCCTAGATCTGAGCCCTCTAGTAGCGCACCTCCTCCTCCTTCTTCTGCAGGTCTTGCTGGTGAGGATATTCCTATTCCAGTTGGTGATGATGCTGCTGCTGCTGATGTTCCTCCATCTCCTTCGGCCGACTTTGATGTTCGTCGTACTTTGGAGACTGTCATGACTGTTCAGCAGGCTCATGGTCAGATTTTGGTGGACTTGCTGGATGAGATGCGTGCTCTCCGAGCTGATCTTGCGCGTCTTCATTCACCTCACCACCTCCTTTTGATGGCGACTTGTGATTGCTCTTTGGCATTCCGTCACAAAAAGGGAGAGTGGAGTTTTTACTTGTAGTAGTGTTTTTGTTGTTAGGGGGAGATTTTTTTTTGTTTTAGAGGAGCTTGTGGAGTTTTTAGATTGTATCTATGTGCTTCACTTTGCATATCATTTTCGGGGATATTCATGTTGGGGGAGTAACATTGATTGATATACATGATATTTTTTATTGATTCTTGTTGCTTTATGATTCACTGCGTATTGATTTATTGATTCTTAGGATTTTATGTATTTAGAACTCTAATTTGTAATGTTGGCAAACCATGATCAAAACATTGTATTTAGTCTTATTTAGACTTGCTCAAAGTTGGTTTATATTGTAAAGTTGGAATCGAGTGGCTGCAGAAGTACTTGGGACTCTCGGCCTGGCTCGATCGATCGAAGAATAGACTCGATCGATCGAAAATCGCACAGGTTGAATTTCTGCAAATTTCCAACTCAGCCCTACTTCATTAAACGTTTAGGGTTTTATGTTTTTACCCTAGGTATATAAACAAAACCCTAGCCACGTTTTTGAAGGTTGTCCATATTGTATTGTTGCTCATACATTGCTGTTTTGTGTGAATCTCGTGTGAGATCTTTGAGGAGCTTTCCTTTACACAAAACTTAGGGTTTTCATGGTGGAGATGATTTCAACATCTGAAGATCAATACTGTTGCAAGCATTGGAACTTAAAAGAAAAGCAAGCGGGGAGCTTGTAGCTGATTAAGGAATTCAAGAAAGAAGTAGTCCGTGGATTCGGAGCCTGCGCGTGGTCGTGTCAGGAAGTTCTACTGGTGGGTAGCATTAGGAAGTCGAGCGGGGAGCTTGTAGTCCTTTTGTACGAACTTCAATTCTTTCATAGTGAATTCAGGTTAGCCTTGAGGATCGGTGGGTCAAATCCTCCCCAGGTTTTTACCGTGTGGTTTCCTGGGTGATCATATCTTGTGTTATTTATTTTCCGCTGCTTTATATCTTGATATGATTGTTTAGATTGTTTTAACCTAGAATTGCTTAATTTGACTAAGTAACAACTTGGCTAATTAATCTAGGCTACGCAATCTGTGTGTTTAAGGGGTCTAAAACCGTTCAATAATAATATATTATTATTATTATTGAGTCATTTGCAAACTTGTAAATTGGTTAGACTCGGGTCTTCTTATGGTTAGTAGTTAAAAAAAAAAATAAAAAAAAAAAATCTTATGTTTAATCGTTACAAGTCTTTTCTAATATTTTATCGTTGAATAGTTTTTCACACTTCATGGAACTTCGTTAGATCGTTACTGTTAAGATATGGTTTTTCACATAACATTTGTGTTGGTTTTATTCCATGACAAAAAGTATTGTAATTGCCTTAATTTATTTCCTTGTATTTTGTGGAATTTTATTGTATTGGGTTTAGTGTTAAATTGGTGAAGATTCCTCAAGAAGTTGATCTCGCGAGTAGTACAACCCGCGAAAGTCACATGAGAAGCACATGCCAGAAGCTGAAGAGTTAAGTGTCAAGCTGTATTTCGCGAGTCACTTCGTGACTCAAGCCAAGTCACAAATGACTTGCGAAACTCTCTATCTAGAGGATTTTAAGTATGACTTTCCTACCCTTTACCCATACACTATATACCCTCATTACCTACAAAATTGAAAGGAGACTATTCAAAGAAAAACTCTAGAGAAGTTTCTACAACACCCACCTTTTAGAGAGAAAGCTACTCATCCTTAAATGAAAGTTCATTTGTAGTCTCTTTTCCTTCCCCTCTCCCATTGTTATACCTTGAGAGGAGATTTGCACCAAAACACAACTCACACCTTTTTAGAGTGTAGAGTTTTGGATCTTAGGAAGCATTTGGGATTTGCCAAAAGAAACCGGTGAGGCTTTGCGGATGCAATCGGGCGGTATTGCGGGATCCAGATAACTAATGAAGACAAGACTCCGAGAAGTCCGTTGGTAGCAGGAGTTTGGAGGGCTCAAGTACATTTGGTGGATTAAGCTTGGAGCGTCTTCTTGATATTCGTGTACTCCAACTTATTCACTAGTGGATTGATTTCAACTTGAAGGGTCGCAGAGAGGTTTTTCACCAAGTTTTTCGGTTTCCTCTTCAATAACACATCACCGTGTTATCTTGTGTTTGCATCTCTCTTCTCTTACTATTTGTGCTTTACATTCATTGTTTATTGCTTATGTTCATGCACTAGAGTTTCGGTTTATTGCGTTTCATTTACCCTTATTCCGCACTTAGATAAGTTAGAGTAAAAACAATTAACCCGTAATTTGAAATTGAGATTCTAAACAAGCATTAGTGTTTCCACACTAATTGAGCTTTCAGTTACGTTGTTATTAAATTTTGATGACAGAAACTTAGTTTCCAATATTTTATCTGTGATATGATGAGTTGATAATCAATAATGATACGATAGGAATTCTTTTTTTTTAGGTTTAAAACTAATGTGTAGCCCTGTGCATATGTACGGGTACAATTAAAAATAATCACAATTATACGGTTTAAATTATATATGGTATTAGCTTACGCTTTTTTTAAACCATACATTTCTTAAACATGTTATGGTTTCTCATTTTATATATATATATATATAATGAGAAACCATAACATATTTGGTATTTTAATTTCTTAATAGAGTGAACATTTTTCAAAATCCATTTCATTTTTTATTAGTCTTAGTTTTATGATTAAAAAAAAATTTAACCATTATGAAGTATCAAAAGCTTTGAAATTCGATTAATACATCCTATTGTTTATGGCAAAAATATCTAGGAATTCAAATCCCCCACCCCAAATTATTAAATTATATGTGTGTGTGTGTGTGTGTGTGTGTGTGTGTGTGTGTGTGTGTATTTGGGGTTAGAATTTTTAGTTGGATAAGAATTTTTTTTTTTTTTTTTGAGTTTTTAGGATAACTCCTCCATAAAATATTTAAAACCTATCAACCCACTTTGAAACAATCATAATTATACGGTTTAAATTATATATGGTATGAGCTTACGCTTTTTTTAAACCATACATTTCTTAAACATGTTATGGTTTCTCGTTTTATATATATATATATATATAAATGAGAAACCATAACATATTTGGTCTTTTAATTTCTTAATAGAGTGAACATTTTTCAAAATCCATTTCATTTTTTATTAGTCTTAGTTTAATGATTAAAAAAAATTAACAATTATGAAGTATCAAAAGCTTTAAAATTCAATTAATACATCCTAATGTTTATGGCAAAAATATCTAGGAATTCAAATCCCCCACCCCAAATTATTAAATTATATATATGTGTGTGTGTGTGTGTGTGTATTTGGGGTTAGAATTTTTTAGTTGGATAAGAATTTTTTTTTTTATTTTTTTTTGAGTTTTTAGGATAACTCCTCCATAAAATATTTAAAACCTATCAACCCATTTTGAAACAATCACAATTATACAGTTTAAATTATATATGGTATTAGCTTACACTTTTTTTAAACCATACATTTCTTAAACATGTTATGGTTTCTCATTATATATATATATATAATGAGAAACCATAACATATTTGGTATTTTAATTTCTTAATAGAGTGAACATTTTTCAAAATCCATTTCATTTTTTATTAGTCTTAGTTTAATGATTAAAAAAAATTAACCATTATGAAGTATCAAAAGCTTTGAAATTCAATTAATACATCCTAATGTTTATGGCAAAAATATCTAGGAATTCAAATCCCCCACCCCAAATTATTAAATTATATATATGTGTGTGTGTGTATTTGGGGTTAGAATTTTTTAGTTGGATAAGAATTTTTTTTTTTTTTTTTGAGTTTTTAGGATAACTCCTCCATAAAATATTTAAAACCTATCAACCCATTTTGAAATGAGAATTGAATTTTTTTCACATTATCAATATCTAAACAAATATTGACTATTTCCATTTTATTATTATTATTATTATTATTATTTTTGAGATATCCCAACTCTTTTGAGTCTTTTCCAAAGTCTTTTTTTTTTTTTTAATTTTTCTTTTATAGAGAGTTTCAACATATGACATTTGCTTCTAATGATAGCTCTTTATCATCAGATCAAAACATCAATTAGTTTTTGGTGTAGGTGGGGATTGAACTTTAGATCTTTTATTCAACTATCAGAGAATTTTTTTTTTTTTTTTTTTTTTTTTTGAGAGAGAGATTTTACTGAGGAAGTAAGGAACTAAAACAAGATGGGAACAAGTCTCGACCAAATTATCCATTACAACAAAGCCTCAAATCAAACTCAATGGAGCATAAAAATAATACAAGTAATACAAGTCCCCCAAAGATAGAGATCTTCCCAAGCTAGCCATAGCAACATATCTATTAGCTTCCTTGAAGGCATGGTGAATTTGGGTGTTAGATATTTTCTGCAAGAGAGACTTGCAATCGTCCACTAATGGCATCAGTTTAGGATGAACTTTCATAGAACCATTTAAATAAGAAACCACAAAGTAATGCTTCAAGTTAGACAAAGACATGAGATAGCCCCACATCAATAGTACTGTTTAGATGATTATGTGAGTTCTAGTTAGCTCAACTAATAAAGTCTTTAATGGTTGAATAAGAGATCTAGGGTTTAATCCCCGTTTATACCAAAAATTGATCAGTATCTTAGTCTGATAATAAAGAGATATCATCAGGAACGGACACCATAAGTTGAAGCTATCTAAAAAAAGTATGATCATGTAAGGCCCAAAGCTCAGCAATAACACTTACTACTACCCTAATGTTACAACCAAAACCGTCAATCCAATCTCCACACTTGTTGGCTTAGGTTTGGCCACAGAGGACCAGTCCGAGTTTTATTTTTAAAATATTGGCTATTACCATATTGGTATCTTTATTTAAATGATTATGGAGTAAAAAAAAATTAATATTCATTTCAAAATTAATAGATTTGAGTTTTAGAAGATTTATAATGGAATTACATGACTAAGAACTCCCGAAAATATTAATTCCTTTAACCCTTTTTTATTATCTATAATAATAAAAATCATAATTTAACTTGTTTTTGTACAAGTGGAATTTTCCTTCCAAAGTCCTAAAAATTTAATTTTTATTTCATACATACTTAGGGTCCGTTTGGATACCGCTTATTTTGCTGAAAACTAAAAATACTGTAACAAAATAATTTTTAAATATGTGACTAGTGTCGTGAGACCCATTTTTAATGAAAGTTTTGGTAAAAAAAAAAAAAAAGGTTTGTAAGTCCTGTGAACAGTGCATGAGACCCACTAGAAAGCACTACAACCACATACCGTGCTTCTAAAAAAAAAAAAAAACACAGACGCAGACTTTATAATTTGAATCCAAATGGGTATCTAGTTTTTTAATATTGCAAATTTAAAAGTAGGGATCTTAGACAAATTAAATTCAAATTTTGATATATTCGCCTCTAATTTGTACCAAAGTGAATTTATTTTCTCCGCTTGCAGTGCATGAGCATAACATAGGAGATAACTTCCCGCTAATTGCACCAACAGCTTTTGTCTCAGTTTTTTTTTATTTTTTTTATATTATAAATAGTTTAACTTTTAAATTTTTGAGAAGTAAGCTAATTCTTAGTTTTTTTTTTTTTTTTTTACATATTTAACATAAAAATAACAAAAAATTATACCTTAAATAAATTGTTCCTAAACACAATTGTGTGTGATCAATTTATTTGAATAGTATATAAGTGGGTTGATGGTTGAATAAGAGATTTAGGATTCAGTTCCGAATACACAAAAAACCGACTGTTGTTTTGGTTTGATTATAAAAAACTATTATTAAGAGCGAACGCCATAGGTTAAAATACTCTAAAAATATATAAGTGGATTTTAGTTAGCTTAACTAGTAAAGTCTCTGATTGTTGAATAAGAAATCTGGAGTTTAATCTCCACCTGCACAAAAAATTAATTGATATCTCAGTTTGATGATAAAGATGTATTATCAGCAACAGGTGTCATAGATTGAAACTCACTCCTTAATAATAATAATAAAGTAAAAAAAAAAAATTTGAACAGTAAATTAGAATTTTGGTATGTGGTATTTGACACTGAATTTGATGAGCTATCTAAATCGTGTTTCCCAATATATGCCATAAGTGGATCGACATAGAGAAATTAGCCTAGCAATTAGCATAAGGTATCCCAAATCAAACAGTTCATCCATTTTCTCGTTTTGTTTATTATTATTTTTAGGGTAAAGTCATCTAACATGGAGAAAAAGAAAAAGAAAAAGAAGTACAATCTAATGGCACTATCACAATTTAATTTATGAAATTTTAATTACTACATTTAACTCTTAAGTTGGTTCTCAAAAAAAAAAAAAAAAAACTCTTAAGTTAAAATTCCTCTCACTTCTCAAAAAAAAAAAAAAAAGTTAAAATTCCTCTCATAATTTTTTTTTTTTTTAAAAACTCTAAGTTAAAATTTGGATTAAAATGAAACTATTTCTGTCCAAATTAACAGATTTTTTTAGACAAATAATTTATATCCTTTATTATTCGACTTAATTAAAATTTAGTCCCATCAATTTTTTCAAACGTTACCTTTTGAACACTAAAATTTGGATTAAAAAGGAATTATTAGTGGTATTTGGATATAACTCTATCGATTTTATTTTAGTCCAATACCTTTGGACCTTTGGGAGTCAAATGAAACAATTAAAAATAGTTGGAATAAGTTTTAATAACTACAATGAAGTAAATTTATTTATAAATTAAAAAAAAAAAAAAAAAAAAAAAAAAAAAAAACGCAAAAGGTGATCACAATGAAGGGCAATCTCTTAATTGTATCACGAACTTTTTTTTTTTTTTCCTGCCCAGTGCTCTAATGTCAAAGTGAAGTTTTTTTTTTTTTTTTTTTTTTGATATGAAAATTGTAACTTTATTAAGATGAAGATAAAAACATTACATCTTGAGTCAAAGTGGACTCAATAAATAAAAGATTTTCCTCTATCTATGTTACATGATTACTACTTCCTCTGTCTCACTTTTTTTGTCCTGTTTGAAAAGTCAAATTTTTTAAGAGAATATCATTTATTATCTTGTCTACTTTTTAAAAATGTATAAGTTTTCAAAACTACCTTTAAAAAAATTTATCAAAAATTGAATTAGTAAATTAATAAGGGTATAATAGAAACATTAGTAAATTAATGACTTTTATTTTTAGAATAAAAAATATAATATTTTGAGACATCTCAAAATAGAATAAAAGACAAAAAAAAGTGAGACGGAATGAGTAATATTTTTGGCATGCTTCCTGTCTCTTAATACGTGTAACCAAAACCTGGGGGAAGTCTGTAAACTTGTGTCGAATCCCATCAATTACATTGGCAATCGTAGTTGGTGCTTTACTGGAACCATTTAAGGAGTCAAAAGCAATCTTTGAATCACATTCAAAAACAACTTCACGAACGCTCGCATCCCATGCAAAAGTAACCCCCTCCTCCATTGCCATCGCCGCGCTCTCCAAAGGTCCCAATGGGTAGTGTAATTTTTTTTTTTCCTAAGGCTGCTGTCACACAGCCTGCACAGTCGCGAATTACCACCTCGACCCCAGCTGACTCATCAATACCAAAAGTGGCACCATCAACAATCCAAACTATTGTTGGTATAGTGTAACTTTTTTCTTTTTTTTGTGCATATAAAATAAGCGAGACAAAATTATGTCTATACATATAAAAAAGGTGTACGTGTCCGGTTTTGCACAATTTGTTAAATATTTTCGATACTATAACTCAAAAAAATTAAAGAAATAACATATTTTTAAGATGGATAAAATTTAGATACAATATTTTAGCAGTATATTATTTTCTCCTATTAAATTTAAACATTTAGTTGTATTGACTAATAAAACACAAGATTAAATTCTGTAACGATGTAGTATAAAACCCATATTTTCCCTCTCCAATCCCAACATGCCATATTATCTTATCACATATTTTAAAAATAAGCACAACTACACCCAATCAATTCTAATACTCATATATAAATCAAATCAAATTGGGAGTTTATTGAGATGCTATTAGATATGGTCGAATGTATTAAAATTTGAGTAAAATGCTGATGTGTCAATCTTTTATTGGATGGTGTAAAACATATATTTTACATCTCATCCTTACCAAATTCGAACTCATAAAACACAAACAATATCATCTTTTTAAAAGAAATTTTATTCAATATATCTAACTATTTAAATTCAATTGGTGAATATAATGTACTGCACCTATGATATAAATACAATGTATCTAACTTTTTACCATTACGAGATTTAATCCCAATACACCATTGTGATTCTCTCTCTCTCTCTCTCTCTCTCTCTCTCACACACACACACAAAATCCAATACACCATATATAAATTTACTTCACTTCATAGCAAAATCTATCATATATAAAACCAAAGATATTAATTTACTTCACTTCATAGCAAAATCTATCATATATAAAACCAAAGATATTTAGCTTTGTGTTGACCTCAAGATATTACATAAGCTTTTGATAGTTGAGACTTCCACAATTTTATATGTCAATTATTTTAATTGAGTTTAAATTCCTTTATAAGAAAAACCAAAGTTTTAATCTAGCATCCTCCCACTGTCCCACTTATTGTATAATTTTAAAAATAAAAGCATTATTATTAATATTAATGTAAACAATATCATGTCATTTATTGGTTAGATTTAAGTGCACGCTCTTTGTAAATGTCACAAGACATAATAACTTCTCATAAATTATTAGTTGAAAAATCATAATGTTATAAGTGTTCTATATGCTTTTATCACGTTCAATAAATTTTATGTAAATAATATGTTTATCTATAAACTCATGTTTGATGTATAGCTTTTAAAATATTAAAATTTTAAATTTTAAACCTTTTAAAAATGAGATAATCATAAAATTTTAATTGCCTTAATTTTTTTTAAGTATCAATGGTAAAAGGAAATAATGCAATCAAATTTTGGTTATAAACGCTGTGTGGAGCGAACAACATTCTTTCCCTACTTTTGGCCATTTTATAGTCAATGTGAAGGTCATTACAAACTCTTTCTTTCGTGTCAAGTTTTTGCATTACACGTTGACAATAAAATTTCGTAACTCATAATTTACTTAGACATGTTAGCAGTTTAGTGGCGTGGATGGAGGATGTTCTTCTTCATGTAAATGATGTATTTTTAGCTTGCTATAGCCAATTTTCCTTATTAATATTCAGTCTTTTCTTCTATAAAAAATAAAATTTGGTTTTGTAAAAATAATCATCAAATAAAAAATTATAAAGTTTTGTAACATTAACAATAATTAAACAAGATTTAGCAAAAACCTAACTCCATTAACTAATAAAAAATTTAAATATTTTTTACTCACACTCATTTTTCAATGTAAGATTAATCCACTATTTTTTCTTTTGAAAATACTAAGTATTTTTAACATTTTTAGACATTTTTGGATATACACCATTATTAGTTTATTTAAAAAAAAAAATTCTACCCTCTTCCCGTATGTGTATTAAAAATACTTAGTATTCTAAAAAAAATGAACTAATAAAAAATTAAACATAACTTGTCACTTTATATCTAACCGACCTAAATGAAATCGAAACTATTTAGGAGGGAAAAAAAAATCTATAATAATCCTATGTATCTTTTTACTGCCCTAATTTATTAGGTAAATATTTAAACGATTAATACGTGTTTAATATTTAAATTATTTTCATAAATCATGTCATTACTACAAATCGTGAATGCTAGATAATAAAAAAAATGCGTTTCAGAGAATATTCTCTTATTCTTGGATGAAAGCTTTAGTTAAAAAAAAAAAAAAAGGGTTTGGCAATTTATGAAACTTATGGGTAATGAAGTAATTTCACGTGATGGCACCTTTCATTCCTACGCGGAGAGCACTCCACGTCTGACGCAACTTGTTTTGACTCGAATAAGAGCAAACATCGAATCATGACCGTCCATCCCCCATGCGGAATCTGATAACACTTTAACAAGTCACCTCCTCGGGAAAGATGAAGATGGATAATAATATTCTCTCAGATTAAATATGGGACCCACAATTTTGACGTCAACTTGGCTTTACGGCTACGATTGTTTTTGATCTGACGGATAGAAACGAGCCACGCCACCTAGGAATGAAGGGAGTAATTTAATCTCTGCCAACGAGGACCTGCATACTTCTATGCACCAGAAACAGCATCTCGACACGTAGTACCTGAGAATGGTCCCCATTAGCTTTGGCCTTTTGCCATATGTCGGTGTCCTCTGACGTGTCCAACGCACAAGGCCGTTATCCGTACCAATAATTATTCTAAAACTCCCTGTTCAATTTCTAACCTTTAAGATATATTTCAATTTAGTCGTTATTTTTTTAATTATGTCAATTTAATTCTTAACATTTTAGTATAGTGTTAATTTAGTGTCTTCTATTATATATTAGAAGAAAATTGCTTACATGACAAATGGTTAAAATAAAATTTTAGTTTATTGTTACATCAACAGTAACTAATTTTTATTTTGAACGTTAGACATATCACCAATTTTAATCCAAAAGATAATTATATAGACTAAATTGACATGGTATTGAAAGGTCGAGGATCAAATTGACACAATTAAAAAATTAAGAATCAAATTAAAATATAATGAATATGATGGGAATCAAATACATAATTTTTCCATTATACTACTACCATACCACACACATTTCTCAGTTTTTCACTATTACACGAATCCACCTATAGGCTATAGCCTGCCCCTCCTTTCATTTTTAGTTTCAACATCTTCGTGCTCACAAAAGTTTTCATAAAATATTTTATAATTGTTGATATAGAATGTCATTTTTGGTAAGCCTTAAATTATTGTTAATGGTTAGTTAAGATAAGAATCAATAAAATTTTACCAATTCAATTGTTGTAAAAATTATTATATTTTTAATATTAATTTTTAAATTTTGGACCAAAAATTTTATATTTTTACACTTTCGAATCACTATATTCATGTGTACTTTATATTGTAGATTAAACAAATCTGTATAACATAGTGCACACTTTACATAAATAGTGAATGTAAGCATATAATTGTCCTTATATCATATCTTAATACCCTTTAGGTCCTAATTTTCACTCAATACCTCATTTAGGAGTGTTCTCTATTTAATGGTTAGTCCAAATTTCTAGACATTTATCCATTTATTAGTTTATTTTTTTTAATAATTTGATAGCCGAGAAATAAGGATTTAAACCTTAGACGTCTTTATTGAAAACCCTGAGAAATGTCAATTGAGTTATAAGGCTCTTGGTCATTTATAATTGTCATTTGAGTTTGATTTAGTGCCTTCTTTTTTCTATTATTTATTTTTATTAAATTAATGCAAACAAGTTTTTTCTTAAGAAGTGGTTGAAGGTAATGTTCATAACCTTTATCTTGGAAATACAGATACTTCATTTGTGGTGTTGTATTTGTGTCAAACACATGACATGTTTAGGACATTTTTGCACGTTTGTCCCAGTTTTTTTTTTTTTTTTTTTTTTTTGAAAAAATGCAAGATACTATTGGGACACGGGAGTGACACTTATATTTTATTTATTTTTAGTTTAAATCCTAGACACTTATTTAGTTATATTTTATTTACTCTTTTGGATTTTATTCTTGGTTTAAATTCTGATTTCTAAACATCATTTATTAATCATGAATTCAATTAATTTCCATTATTACTCTTTCATTTATATATATTTGAAATTATATGAAAAGAAATAAATCTTTAATAATATATAAAAGACAAAAATGCAAAACTGACCCTCTAACTTTAAGCTTTTGTCATTTCAGTCCTCTAACTTTGAGTTTTGTCATTTCAATCCTCTAAGTTTTAATTTTTGTCAATATAGTTGTAGGGTTCAAATTCTTTACGTAAACCCAAAGACAATCAATTTGTAGAGTATGGGTTAAAGAACTAGAATTAGTAAGGGATTAATAACAATGGATCATAACCATTTCAACAGTGCATTGATCAGTTTGTATACATGGATAGTTTGACACCCTCTTTTGTTTTTCTTCTCTCTCTTTTCTCTCCTTCTTTCTCCCCCCTCTCATTGACAGGTGCTCCCCTCTATTATATAGTCACTCCTACCCTTATCTCCATCGTCCACGTGCTCCCCATCCATGAACTTGCTCAAGTACCTGTCACGTCAGGCAGCCTCTTTTCATCTCTGTGTGAGTGGCGGTAGGTTGGGGTGCACTGTTCAGAGGTCTTCTCCACATAAATGCGGCCAGAAAAGCTGTTGCAATGCATTGAATACGGTAGCAGCAGCCTTTCCCTCAGATATTTCCCCATCCTTATCGTTCCTGAATATGCTTTGAGCTTATCTTGATCAGGTGGAGTCCTCGGACAGTCATTCGGGCTTTTCCCCTACTCAATTAGTCTCCGATATCATATCAGAGCAAAACATCTTCCTCGGACAGGAGATGTCCTCCTCGGACTGGAGATATCCTCCTCGGACAGCGATGATCCTTCATCAAGAGGATTCCACTCCTAGCTGGGCCTTGTCTTTTCCGCATCCCTCTTTTCGGATGTGAAACAGTCCTCTCGTGGGCATTCGGCCCATTAACTTGGGTCTGGCCCCCTTTTCCCCCACAATAGTATTCTATTAGGTCTCAGTTACTATTGCCATTAAGTTTGGCCTTTTCTTTTTTGAAAATAATTTTTGTAATTAAAGAAAATAAAAAAAAAAAAGCTTAAAAAAATGGGAAAACATAGAACTGGAAGGTCCCCTTCAGTCTTCATCCTCAGCCTCCCCATTCTCTGCTCTCTCTCTTAAGATCAGTCTCTCTCTCTCTCTCTCTCTCTCTCTCTCTCTCTCAAATCCACCATCATATATGCATTATGTTTTAAAGCAGACAACCACCAAACCTCAATATTTCAACAAACCAACCCATAATGCACAAACAAACCCCAAAGCAAACACCACACCAAAGAGAGCCGCAATCCCATCGATGGTCGCGATCTGGCACAGCACCACCAAGCCCATCGACCCATGCTTGCAGAAGGTAACCTAATACAGCTCCATTTAAGTTACCCACCTTCTTTAGCTTGTGAAGAAGCCCCTGATCACTTTCCAACATTGAATCGACCACTAGGGTTTCATACAACGAAGCCATATCTACACAGAAACAAAAACAAAAACAAAAAAAAAAAAGTAATGTAAGGTGGAATTGGAGGAATGACTCAGAGAGAATTGTTGAGGAATTGGCGGTTAGTTACCGTCGGATTTGACGGCGGCAAAGACCTCATCTTTGAGGCGGACCTTCTCAATGTCCTGGACATCCGAGTGCCTCAAGAGGAAGAGCTTGTGAGCAAGCATGAGGTGCGGTTGCTGAGTTCCCTCCTTGCTATCCATGGCGGCTGTCAACTCAATGGACAAGTGGCTTATTGGCTTCGGAATCTGTTTAGGGCTTTTTGGCTGAGGAGTGAGGATATTATCTTGCCATGGGTTTAATTAGAGTCGGGTTAAGTTTTATCAGGGTTAAAGTTCACTCGGTTTTGGCCACGGGTATTTTTGGTATGCTATACAAAGAGAGAGAGAAAAGAGAACGGGGAGGCTGAGGATGAAGACTGAAGGGAACCTTCTAGTTCCAAATTTTTTTTTCCAAGATTTTTTTAAATTTTCTTTTAATTACAAAAATTATTTAAAAAAAAAAGGCCAAACTTAACGGCAATAGTAACTGAGACCTAACAGAATACTACATTGACAAAAATTGAAACTTAGAAGACTGAAATAACAAAACTCAAAGTTAGAGGACTGAAATGATAAAAGCTAAAAGTTAGAGGGTCAATTTTGCATTTTTGCATATTTAAAAATATAAATAAAAATATATTTGATAATTGATTAATATACTTATATATCTTTGCTAACTGTTGTGTCCTATCCTAATTTGTCAAAAAAAAAAAAATTGTGTCATACCCATACCCATGCTTGTGTATGTGCTTCCTAGATATTTACCTAAAGTGGTTTCTTAATTTTTTGTTGTTTACACTTGCAAGTTATGTTCCATGATTGTCAATGATAGTGAATATATAGGAGATTTAATAATTGGGATTTACTAAGGTGTGCCCTTAGGGCATATATTAGTAAACTATTTTAAGAAACTTTTTTATAAAAAAACGAAAAATATATTTGATAATTGATTAATATACATATATATATCTTTGCTGATTGTTGTGTCCTATCCTAATTTGTCAAAAAAAATTGTGTCATACCCATACCCATGCTTGTGTTTGTGCTTCCTAGATATTTACCTAAAGTGGTTTCTTAATTTTTTGTTGTTTACACTTACAGGTTATGTTCCATGGTTGTCAATGATAGTGATATATAGGAGATTTAATAATTGGGATTTACTAAGGTGTGCCCTTAGGGCATACATTAGTAAACTATTTTAGGAAACTTTTTTATGAAAAAATAAAAAAGTAATTAACTGTTTTGACAGCTTTTTGAATTCCTCATTAACACTTTCCCAAAATAAATGATTAATGTGTGCCCTAAGAACACACATTAGGGCACACATTAACCAGACGCTTAATAATTTATACCTGGCCTTTGCCTATTATATAGCAAGCAATATATGGGATCAGGCTTCCATTAATTGTTGTTCGATTCAGAAGCTGGCTCCTCTGCATGAGATGTTCGTTGTGGCAGTCATAGCTAGCTAGCTAGAGAATTTTTGTTTGGATCCGGTGGGCACGTTATGTACTTGTACGTATTTCTTTGTGAGCCACTTACATACGAATATAATATACGAATGCGACAGGAATCATAAGTGTATGGCAATGTGAAAGATTTTTGCCAAGTTAACAGACCCGTATATTGGCAGTGTACAAAGACCTATGGACTGAGGGGATAGTAGAGGGTTTAAAACCCATTGTGTAATTCATAAGTCGAATGGGTGTGCAACAAACCACAAAATGAAATGAAAAGAAGAAGAAAAGGAAGAAAATAAGAATAGAAAGAAAAGAAAAGAAGAATTCCTTTTTGTTAGAGATTAATTTGTTTACAACATCAATTACCCCTTAAATTGAATATGCTAGCTTGAACCCTAATGGCCATGACTGCTGATTAATACCTACATGTAACCTCTAAAGTTGACTTCAATGAACAAATCTTATCAGATGGCTAATATCATGCCAATCTTTTGTTTAATGATATATATATTTTATATATTGTAAAATAACAATGTTTGAAAGTTATTTTGTTGGTGGTGGAGGGGTTTGATTTCAAGCTCTAGAGTCTAGACCTATTCTTAGCATCATATAGAAAGGGACGGCATAAAATATAGGCTCACGACGACTATGGCATTTGGCAAGTTTTTACAGTAATGTGCTGAAGTGGGCAAGGGAAAGGAAACGTGGAACTTACTTCAACTGTTATAAAGGGTCCATGACTTCGATTTTGTAGGACCATGTTTCATGTGAAGAAATGGGACAGAAGGAGATGCAGCTATTTGGGAGAGACTTTGATCGATCATGCACCAATGCCAGTTAGACCACCTGCCGATTTGATGCAATGTGGTGCAAAAATCTTTGGTGTGAGGGGAGAAAGAACAACCTGATGGCACTCACATGTATGCAATGAGCAAACATATTAAACAGTAATTTCATCCAATTTCATTAAAATTTTCGCATTAAAAATATTTCTGACATGAAAAAAAAACAATAAAATTAATACAAATATTTTATAAATTTTTTATGTGAGAATTTTTTTTTATTAGTTTTTTTTAGAAGAATGCTGCAAATTTTATTAAGAAAAGCTAGCCAGATCTGTTAGAAATACAATATTAAGGTGTGGAGGAACATTTTACATCTACACTAAGAAACCATTGACATGTCTAGCATGCCTAGCAATATTATGAGCAACTGAATTTCCCTATCTCTTAGAAAAAACAACATCAACAAAGGAATTCAACAAAAAAAATTGTTTTGTCTATGAGATGACCAAAAGAAGCATTGTCACAGAACAAAGCTTTAAAAACTAAGTACTTCAGAATTTCCTTCAAGAATAATGGAAGAGGCACCAATATCCTTAGCAAAGAGTAATGCTCTAACGGCAACCAAGGCTTCGACTTCATCCACGGATTGTGGTAGAGTGGATTTGTCTGACATCAAAGTAATAACCAGCCCCTTAATTAGTCAATTGCATACTTAACGTCAATTTTTTAATGAAATTAAACAAAAAGCTTAAATTGAATAAATTTGAAACTTAAATGACTCAATTGAATGAAAGTAATGTTAAATACCTAAAATGAATTTCATTTAAACTTAAAGGGTCCAATTTGCATTTTATTTATTTCTTTTTATATAAAAGAAGAAGTTATTTTGGGATATAGATTTTTTTATTTTTTATTTAAAATAAATCTCCTCTCTTAGAGAAGCAAGTTGTAGACACCCCATTTCGTTTCGACCTATATCTAAGCCCCCCGGTCCCAATGACGAGAAATCAAATCGCTACCAAAATGATCAGCACTATGTGTGGAAGCCAATGATGATAACAAACCTAAACATGATCCAATACAGTCTAAGCTCAAGCTCAAGCTCAATTATGTAAATATGTAGGAAACCAAAAAGACAATTTTGACCTAATTTGGCCTAGGCTTACAAAGAGTGCGTACGTTGGGTATTTAATGTATATGCACCCAATTTGTGGCATACGCCCTCTTCAAATAGAAAGCCTAAAATCACCTAATTTCCATTTTGATGAGATTCAAGGGCAGCCAGCCTAATCTACTGGTTGCCCAAACATGTCATCAAACCCAAGCTACCCATTTACCCTATAAAGACCCTTATTTCTAACATCCAAAGGGGTTGGAAAATTAAGCATTGTCGAAACTCTGCCAATATCCCCTCTAAGCACTTAAACTTAGAAAGGTTGAGAATTAGATTGATCTTCAGATTTCTTGGTTTGAAGGTAATGTCTTTCTCACCCATATTCGAATTCTAGTTTGGTTCAAGTTTACAAAATGCTACCACTTGGGGCATCTTAGTTTACCCTAATCAAGTTACTCAAGTCATCCTCTCACACATATAGCTATGGTAGCCGATTGCGCTCAATGGACCGGTTAAAACTACATTACTATAAGTGCTATGAGAATGAGGAGGAGATGTAGATCTTTTCCATGACCTACATTTTCCTCCTCGATTCTTATTTCTATTATGTTTTTTGTTGTTGTTTTTAAGCATTAATATGTTGTCTTGTGTGTATAAATTTCATATTGTGTCTTTAATTTTGTTTAGTTCTGCTATTTGTGTTAAGAACATGTAAGAACATTGATTTGCCTCGAGATGCGTATGCACAAGATAAGATGCGTACGCATCGATATCTTGGTGTACACACCTTTTATGCGGCTAGGGTTATTGTTTTGGTTGTTTTTTGGATATCTATCTTGAGTCTCAAGTGTGTACGTTGGTAGAAGTGTGCGTACGCACCTTTCTTATGGCGTATGCCAATTTGAGCTCAATTAGATTTCTTGCCTTTTTTGTTTTTCTTGTTATTAATGCCATGTTTTATTATATTTTCTTATTTGCTTTTACCTGCCTTTAATGTATATATCTTGTTTTGTTTCCTTTCTTGTTTGACATTAATTGTAATACCAAAAACATTTCTTTTTCCTTCTTTTTCTATCTCAGAACCCTCATCCAGTCTTTGTCTTCTCTCTTATTCAATCTTTAATTCTAATTCAAACTCAATATGACAACTAAAAGTCTTAGAGATAAATAAGACAAACATTTCAAATATAAAAGACTTAAATACTTTCTAAACTTAAAGTCAATAGTTATTTAGCTTTCAATTCATTTGAATCTAATTAGCTATTCAAATATAAGGAAAGTGTTTCAAAGGAGGCTTTAATACAATTAAAATAATTGATTTGAACTCAAAAATGAAGTTAACCTAATCAATCAAATCTTTGTTGAGCCTTAAAAGTCACAAAACTCTTAATGACAAATCAAGACAACTCAATTCTAATAAAGGTAAAACACACATCAATTAATGAAGATTCCACTCCAATTAATAATCTTTCCTCATAAGACTTAAACATCCTTTGGAGTAAGACTTGCAACCTGATGGAAATTAAAGATGAGTGCAGCGGAAATTAAGTTTTAAACGGATCTACTTCATTCGATATTGATAACACGTTCTAAGTAAATTTTAGAATTTTGAGAACAAGAGATCGTACCTTGAAGTGGTGAATTTCAAAACCGAAGATTGAAGCACTCGGGAATACTTTTAATCTTCACTCCAATTTCACTAACGCCCAATATGTGTGGTCTCTCAAATTGATAACAAAAGGGATGACAAGTGAGTGACAAAAACTCACATGCACACCATTTCAATGTTGTTTTTCACACTCACAAAAATCTGAACGTTTTTCCCTTTGTATCTAACCAATTTATCTAATTGGGCTGGCCTTTTGGGCCTTCCCAATTGGGCTTAAGTGTGTGGCTTGGAGTGGGACCAAAAGGGACCAATAAAACACTAGCTCCAATGGGCCTTGGGCTTTTTTGTCAACTCTTGACAAGTCCAAAGTTACCATTAACTATATTTAATATCATTATATAAATATAGTTGCACTCTAGGTCTTATCTATAATTATATATCAAGACTTTATTATACATGCAACCCCTTCATCAAATATTCGTAGTAATACAAAGTCATTAATGTAGACTGCCACTTTGTAAATTACTACATCTTAATCCTTGAGTACCCGGTTTAATCCTTTAATGTTATTCATTATATATTTATGAAATCCAATTCCATAAATATATACTTTAGTCTTACTAAAGTGGTTAGGCCTAACTCTCTGAATAACAAACTCATTAAACTTATTTCAAGGGAATACTTTATATCTCCGTTAAGAGACTATGAATTCCATCTTGAGAATACATGCTCCATCAACACTAAATGTGGCTGCCCAACATACTGAGGTTTTGACCATAACTTTAAATCTCACTCCTGATATATCAAAGCAACCTACACCTCATGATCAGGTCCATTATTCTCTCAAGATTAAGAGTTCATGCAAATACAAGTCGTGAGATTTATTATTCATTTGACAGTCTTTAGGAGAATAATAAATCTCACAGCAGTTCAGTTCAATATGTCTTAACTCTTAAAACATATTAACACATCAACCAGAAGTCACCACTTCCATGATCAAGACAAATCATCATAATTGATATGTTATAGTCTTCGCAGATGAAATGCCCAATTTCATCACCGACTACGAACTATAATTTTGAGTTTACAAAGAACTTGTGATTTATATCTTCTGTGACTCTTCACATAAATCACATACTATGCATCTCATGGACTATATGATAATGTCCAAATATTCATGTTAGCATTATTTCAGATAATAATAAAACAAATTTATTAAATATAATATTAAGTCATACATAATGTCATACACAATGTCAAACTTAATATCATACATAGCATCATACAATAGGATTTAAGGGCACTAATCCTAACAATCTCCCATTTGCACTAAAGACTATTGTGCACTAATCTAACTCCCATTCTCTCTAAATGTGACTCGAAAGTCTTTTGAGGCAAAGCTTTAGTAAATGGATCTGCTAGATTATTTGCACTTTCAATCTTTGCTGCCACCACATCTCCACGAGCAACAATATCTCGAATGATATGGTACTTCCTCTCAATGTGCTTTCCTTTCTTATGATTCCTTGGATCTTTAAATTGTGCAACTGCTCCACTGTTGTCACAAAACAATGTGATTGGAACTTGCTCCATTCTTATTACACCAAGGTCTGAAAGGAACTTCTTGAGCCCATGATACACACCTCCGCATGGAATGCAAAGCTCGAGGCTAAGACAAGGTGTTTGATCAAACCACTATAAACCAAGAAATTCAATCTTGTAGAACCATGAAATAAATACTCTCCGCATGGAATGCTAAGCTCAAGGCAAAGACATAGTATTTATTCCATACTACTATGAACCGACAATGGAGGCCGTGAGACCCAACCCTTGTATCTCTCTCCCACTAGATGTTTTAAAAGAAAGGTTTTTAGTTTAAAACATGCATAATTTAATTACACATAGTCTTAGTGTGAAAACACTTAGAAAAAAAAAATTCTAATTTTCTTTCTTTCGATCAATCGAAAATGCCCCTTGATCGATCGAAAAAATTAAGAAATTCGAACTTGATCCTCTGACTCTTTCGATTGATACTCGATTGACTTTCGATCGATCGAAAAACAGATTCGATTGATCGACCAGCAATCGAAAATCAATCGTTCTAAAAAGTCTAATCTCTGTCTCATTCGATCGATCGAAAGTGATTTTCGATCGATCGAAAATCGTGAATTTCAAATTTCCAGAATTTTTCCTAAGGCAGTTTTCTTCGTTTTTCATGAACAAACAACTTTCAAACGAACATGCTTGAACGGAAAATGATGTCAAAACTGAAATTCATTGATGTTAAAGTCTTAAAGATCAATTTAACATACTTAAATTCAAATCTTTTAATAACATCAAAATAATCGTCTTATCAAATCAAGCAACTAATCTCAATAAAGTTAAAACACAATCTTAACAATATGAAGATTCCACTCCAATTAATAATCTTTCCATAAGACTTAAACATTGATTGAAGACGCTTGCAACCTGATGGAAATTAAAGATGAGTGCAGCGGAATTAAGTTTTAAACGGATCTACTTCATTCGATATTGATAACACGTTCTAAGTAAATTTAGAATTTTGAGAACAAGAATCGTACCTTGAAGGGTGAATTTCAAAACCGAAGATTGAAGCACTCGGGAATACTTTTAATCTTCACTCCAATTCCACTAACGCCCAAGATGTGTGGTCTCTCAATTGATAACAAAAGGGATGACAAGTGAGTGACAAAAACTCACATGCACACCATTTCAATGTTGTTTTTCACACTAAAAATCTGAACGTTTTTCCCTTTGTATCTAACCAATTTATCTAATTGGCTGGCCTTTTGGCCTTCCCAATTGGGCTTAAGTGTGTGGCTTGGAGTGGGACCAAAAGGGACCAATAAAACACTAGCTCCAATGGGCTTTGGGCTTTTTGTCAACTCTTGACAAGTCCAAAGTTACCATTAACTATATTTAATATCACTATATAAATATAGTTGCACTCTAGGTCTTATCTATAAATTATATCCAAGACTTTATTATACATGCAACCCCTTCATCAAATATTCGTAGTAATACAAAGTCATTAATGTAGACTCCACTTTGTAAATTACTACATCTTAATCCTTGAGTACCCGGTTTAATCCTTTAATGTTATTCATTATATATTTATGAAATCCAATTCCATAAATATATACTTTAGTCTTACTAAAGTGGTTAGCCTAACTCTCTGAATAACAAACTCATTAAACTTATCTCAAGGGAATACTTTATATCTCCGTTAAGAGACTATGAATTCCATCTTGAGAATACATGTTCATCAACACTAAATGTGGCTGCCCAACATATTGAGGTTTTGACCATAACTTTAAATCTCACTCCTGATATATCAAAGCAACCTACACCTCAGATCAGGTCCATTATTCTCTCAGGATTAAGAGTTCATGCAAATACAAGTCGTGAGATTTATTATTATTTGACAGTCTTTAGGAGAATAATAAATCTCACAGCGGTCCAGTTCAATATGTCTTAACTCTTAAAACATATTAACACATCAACCAGAAGTCACCACTTCATGATCAAGACAAATCATCATATTGATATGTTATAGTCTTCGCAGATGAAATGCCCAATTTCATCACGACTACGAACTATAATTTGAGTTTACAAAGAACTTGTGATTTATATCTTCTGTGACTCTTCACATAAATCACATACTATGATCTCATGGACTATATGATAATGTCCAAATATTCATGTTACATTATTTCAAATAATAATAAAACAAATTTATTAAACATAATATTAAGTCATACATAATGTCATACACAATGTCAAACTTAATATCATACATAGCATCATACAATAGGATTTAAGGGCACTAATCCTAACACAACCCTATTTGGTACCTATATGACGTGTACATGCATGATTGGGTATACACATGCACACACTTGTTTATCTTGTCATGTTGTCTTCTATGCCATGCCTTGTGTCTTTAAGTTCATTGCCATTAATAAGTTTCTTTTCCGTGACTACCTTTATGCTTTCATGTTCACATGTCTACATCGTTTTCCATATCTTGCCTCACATGACCCATAAACTAGGTCTAGATGCAGACGCACACTTTTGAACTTCTAGGATCAATCTACCTTTTGTCCAAATCAAGGCTAGTTATGGCTGGGTAAGCTTGGGGCACCTAACCTCTTCCCATCCTGTACCCTAACTCCAGACCTTATCTGGTAGAAAGACATTTATAGAGTCATTTCTTTGGTTCTAGGACCCAAGGTTGTCAAAATCAGGATCCTATGTAGAATCGTGAGAGGTAGGTAGAATTGTGGATTGTAGAATCGGATCATGGATCGTAAGATCCCACATTATTTGAGAAAAAAAAAACACATTGGTATGTTAAATAATCACATAAATTATACATTCATTCATAAAAAAACAAAAATTTGCATCCATTTGATGTAATCACCATACATCACTACATCCATTTGTAAGCATCATTTAAAGAGACCAAAATTCTCAAAACATGTTACTTTATTGGGATGTTATTTTTCATTTAAGTCCAATTAACACTCTATTTCTCTACCTTAGAATAGCAAAATTGGGTCTATTAGGATATTATTTTTCATTTGGGTCCAACTGAGCCTTTTGTCAAGTTAAAGAAGATTATCAGAAACTAAGATTCTTTAGGATCGTCAGAATCGTATGATCCTACCAATCTTGAACGATTGTAGCGATCCCACCAAAGATCCTTGAAAGATTCAGATCTTTTTTGGTAAAGGGGATCGTAAAATCGTAGGATCATGGGATCTAGATCGGAATTTTAACAATCATGCTTAAACCTATAACCAGGTGGCGATTCCTATGTTTCTTTTTAAGAAGCACCGCGTACTCTCAAGCTCATGCTCGGTTTAAGCCTAAATTTAGGGAGATTAAGTACCACGTATCCTTCACGAGAATGAATCAACATGCCGATATGTCATCTAAAGGGGGTAGGGATCACAGAACTTACGCAATTCCTAGCATTAAGTTTAATATTTTATTGCAAGGGACCACTTCAAGGAGAGATTCAAATAATTCTATATTTCTAAATATGATATTTCATTGTTTAATTGGAGTGAAAAGGGAAAGGAAAGAAAATAGGATGGATGAAGTTTTCCAACGAAACCTTTCCATTTTTTCTCTTTAAATTGGGGGGGAAAGATGAGAAAAAATGGTAATGAGAATAAAAATACAAAATTATCTCAATTTTTTTTTCATAATTCTACTTTTAATAATAAGGCAATAATAAAAAATTATATTTTGTCATCTTTTTATTTTTATTTTTTATTCTTTATCACAAAGGATTAAAAACACAAATATTTTTTTTTTTTATCTTCCAACTTTTTTATTATCTCAAAACATCAATGTTAAGTTATAAACACCGTATCAAAATAAAATTAGGGACAAAAGAAAAGCTTTCGAAAATTAAGGAAGTTTTTGGTAATAGAACTAATCTTTGATTTGATTTGTAACTCAGGAACATCATAGAGTAAAATAATATTTAAATACACGATTTTTAATTTAAATCCCAGTGACATGAAATATCATCTCACACATAGAGGCTTTATGATTTCATTTGGGCGGAGTAATTTTAGGATCATAATTTCTATTATATGTTTTTTTGGAGAAAAGTTTTGCTGTGTACTTCAATCACGGCATATAGAAGTATGTGACAATAAGAATGAGAAAAATGCTAACAAGTGCCTTTAGGGTACTGATTAATAATCAATTTAAAGAAAGTTTTTATAAAAAATAAAAAAAAAGTAATTAATATTTTGATAATTTTTTTTATTTTTCATAAAAGTGGTACTAAAACTTTCTTAAAATAAATTGTTAATGAGTGTCTTAAGGGCACTTGTTAACATGAGCGTAAAAAGAAAGATACGTGTACAAAACATTTCCCTATTTTTTATAATCGTTTATATAATAGGACTTAACTGCAATTGGTTGTTTGAGAGTCTCCTCTCACCGCTTTTTCTCCCTAGGTTGTGTTTGGGGTACGCAGTCTACGTTAAGGTTAAGGTTAAGTTGAAAAATAATACTAAAAACATATAAAAATACATAATTTTATGTCACAAGGTCTGAATGGGCGAAGTCTGTCCACGTGACCAGAGCATTTTTATGTGAAGGACAAGAGGCGGCAATGGCAGAGAAGATATTTTTTTATTGGGGGAAGAAAGATAGTAAAAAAGAAAAAGCACGCTCATGACTGGACCTAGTGGGGTGTGACGCGAGCGTCAGAAAGGCCACGTGGGAGAGAAAGTTGGGGCCGTTGATTAGTTGTCCGTATGAACGGCGATGCGTGTTCTACGGCTGACTCAGATAAGGACATGTGATGACGTGGTGACCTCTTTATTGAATGAATAATTTTTATCTAAAACAAAATTTAATGATTGGTGTTGGTGTTGGTGTTGGTGTTGGTGGGGGTTAATCAGACTGACGAGGTATCGTTACCGACAACGTGACGTGTCTTGCAGGCACATGGGTTATATTATATGTACGCAACCTAGGTGATGCCTGGGACCACTGACCAGTTGGATCCGACCTTCTTTTTTTTAATAACTGGGAGTTGTGGTCAAAATTTATAAAGCTTTTTTATTTTTTATTTTTTATTTTTATTTTTTTTATGACCATCTTGAAAATGAAATATGAAGCATTAGATTGGATTGGATAGGACTGGAAAGTCACGAACATACCCTTACTACCTAGTCCCTACCCGCCGCTTTCTTTGAAATATGGTCTATTATTCACATTGAGCCCCCTTTCTTTTATGATAGAGAAAATCTTCCACTACTGCACCTCACAAACTTTTGCAATAATGCTTGTACTAGAACTTTAGCATCACTCAGTATCGTATGATAAAATAAAATAAAAGAAGAAGAGCATTTTAGTCCATTAAACTCAAAATTCATTTATATCCGGCTATATAAATTTATGTAAAAATATATGATTATAGCCATGGGCATCTTCGCTTAGAGCTCAGGAGTTCAAATGAACACCCTAAACTGGCCTAAAAATAAAAAACTATATATATTAGTATTTTTTTTTCACCCCCTAAAATAAAAATCTGAACACCCTGATTCTAGATTTTTTTTTTTTAAAACTCAGCTAAAATAAGTTTGAATACGATCTTCTTAACAAAATCCTAGCATTTTTAAACACAAAACAAAAAGCCCAATAACAAACCAATTTAATCTAAAACATGGAAGAAAGAAATGGGCCTGTTTGATTAGAGAGTTTTAGTATCGTTGTTTAAGTGTTGTGAAAATACGTGTGGATTAAAAAGTGTTGTGAAAATACATGTTTCAGTGTTTAAATACTGAAAACTGTTGTTTAAACAACTGTATCAAACACCCCCTAATAAGTCCAACAATAAAAGTAGAAATTTATTAATCTTAAACCTTAGAAAAAACTCATTTAGATTTTAACAAATTCGAAATAAATCAATCAAATGGGAAATTAATGGATGAATAATTGTTTGGTTGTGTACATTGAAATAGATATAGTTCGTAGGATTGATAATGAAGAAATCATGTAACAATTTTAAAATATGAAAAATCATATAAAGCAATTGTAAAATTTTATGTATTTCAATTTTTTTTTTTTTTTTTTGATATCAATATATTCAAGTTCTCTTTTGTTTTATATATTTTTATAATTTATGTTTCTTATTGACCCCCCTTAAAAATAATCCCGAAGCCGCCACTAATTATAACTATGTGTATTTACACATATACTGTTTCTTTGTGTATTTATTTTTTTAGTTTTTTATTATTTTTTATGTATCTCGAGAATGAATAAAGAGAATGGATGATGATTGTTATATGTGAAAAATGAGAAACAATTCAAACATTGATAATTTAATGATATGTAGTGTAAATTCGATAATTTGATATGAGGTGTTTTAAAAAATGAGTATGTAAAATAGAAAAAGTAGGTTTTGTGCTAAAATAGCAAAAAATTTTGCATGAGTTGATGCAAATGCTCTTAGCATCATATATTTTCACGCACACTTAATCACAACTATCCAACATGGTAGACTATGAGTGGTAAAAAAAATAGTAGAGCCATGAGATAGTTGTATTGTATATAGATATATACAAGGTAAGTTGTAATATAAGATGTTTGAATATGAAGTTATATCATTTGAATAAGATGATAAGTAAAAGATCATGTTTAAGGATTTCGACTAGTTGAAAATCCTGTTCGATAGGTTGAATCGATGGTGGAAGATTTTTGGCCACTTTGGTTTTTTCGATTCCTATTTGACTGGTTAAAAGTATAAGAAAAACAGTTTCTGTAGAATTCCTGGTGACTATTCCGAGTAAGTCAAACGTTTGCAATGTCTTGTGAACATTAAATTTCAATTATGTAACTCTCTAAAGGTGTCTTTTGAAGGAACATAACCCATTGGGTCTAAATAGTGATCCATATTGATTTTTGTATTGCTCTCACTTCACCATTTAATATAAATTCATAAGAATTTTCTTAAGAATACTACTTGAAAGAATTCTAAGATAGGGTTAAAACTCATATTTTATACCATCCAATAAAAGATTGCCACATTAATTTTTTACTTAAAACTTAATACATCATACCACACATAACAACATCTCAATAAACTCACACTTAAGTTGGATTTTCAAATGGGTATTAGAATTGATTAAGTGTGGTTGTGCCTATTGATGCGGAGGCAAAAATATCTAAGCCCCAAGTCGTCCACAAACCTCGTCCAACTAATGGGGAAGGAAAGAGGCAGTTCAGGTTGTCTACAAATTCTCGTCCGTGGAAAAAGATGGAGCCTTCGCCAATCAAGTCAACATTCATCCTTGCCTCCATCGTCCTAAGGAACGAAGACGAGGCATAATAAAAATGCCCCGTCCGTCCTTAACGGCATAATAAAAATGTCTCGTCCGTCCTTAACGGCGAACGAGCCAGGCATTATAACCATCTCGTCTGAGGCGTTGCGTCCGTTCTCAACGGGTGCAATGCCCATTAACCGTTCTACAGTAAATAATCAGTTCTAAGCATTGTAACTGTCATGGCGGTTGTGGCAGTTACCCCCAAAACCCACAATGACTGGAGTGATTACAAGGTAACTGCTTTTGCCGAACACTATATAAAGGGCTCATTGGCAGAGAAGCGAGGTATGAAAAACATTCTAAAAACTTCTTGATAGCACTTTCTCTCTTTAGACGATTAGCAAAAAGATTAACTTTGCCATCGGAGGACCCTGGGCCGGCATCCACCGGTCTCCTCTGATCTTATTTTGTTTTTACAAGATTTAACCTCCAAGATTGTCGAAGTCCGAAGATTTTCAATCCATTGATTTTCTAGAATTATCACCTATTTTTTTAATATGTAATAAAATGATGTGACATGTTGGGATTGGAGGGGTAAAACTTGTATTTTAGACCACATCCTTATATAATTTAATATCTTGAGAAAATATTCATGTTTGTTGACTCGAATTCAGACACCAGTGGGTTTTTGGTAGCTTTTTCGGTAGAGTCTAGGCTCTTTAGCATGACTTACTTCAAGAGACTAACTAGGGGCTTATGATGGAAGGCTCATTAGAGCATTCACAATGAAGGTGTAATTTTTAATACCTCAAACTCCAAAAACCACACTTTATCAGTGGTGCTAAATCAAAATTTTTTTGGCAACCAACTATAGTAAATTGCTACTAGTAGAACCTATTTTAGCAAGTTGCTTCTCTTTGTTGATTAAATTCTCTTATCTCTGCCAACACTGCCTCTCTCTCTCTCTCTCTCTCTCTCAGCCTAATGCCTTTGTCTCCTCTCTTTGTTGGAGCTCATATCATCAAAATCGGACAAGCTTGAATCCCTCTCCTACTCCAATCTTGATCAATATCCTTTCCTTGGCTTGTCTTCCTCTGATGCCAATCTCGTCCTCCAATGCATCATTCTCACATTGGAATCCCTCTTCGACTCTAATTTCGACCTCTCTTGGATTGTTAGATTTGTATTTTGGGTTGTAATGGGTTGTGTGTTGTTGAGTTTTATAGGTTGTTTGATGGTGACGATGGTGGGTTGTTGTTGGGTTTTGTGAGTGGCAGTGGTAGTGGGTGTTAATGGTTTGGGTTCACTGGGTTGTTTTGCTGGGCAGCAGTTGTGTTGGTGGTTTTGTGCCTTTTGTTGGGTTTTTGTGGTAGAGAGGAAGTTAGAAAGAAATTAATAAAAAATTAATAGTGTTTGGCTGGAAAAAAAAAAAAAAAAAAAAAAAAAAAAAAAAAAAAAAAAAAAGAAGAAGAGAGAATTGATGTAGGGTGTGTTGTGAAATTGTGTATTGAAAAGATAAAATAGTTTTTTGAGACATTAAATGCCAAAATTTTTAGCTCCACCGGTGTGGATACTCTTAAGAATTATTGATTTCTTGGGTTATCCTTAATTACTTAATTTCTCTATCAAAAGCTATTGTTATTGGTGCAAATAGAAAATGTGGCCCTATAAGAGCACTCACATTGATGGTGCTAAAATGCTAAAAAGTTATTTTTAGCACCACAAATAACAAAAATTGTGCTACAATGATGGTGCCATTTCTAAAAAAATTTAACAATCTGCTATGGTGAACTGGTACCAATATTAGTTCACTGTAGCAAGTTGCTACTTGCCTTAATATATTTTTTTTTTTTATTTCATCTTTGCCTTGTTTATTTATTTATTTTTCATTTCATTTTCTTCACTCTTCAACCCTGTTTCTATCTCTCTTTCTGGTCTTTCTCTCTCTTCCACTGTCTCTCATCACTTTCTCTAATCTCAGAATTCTCACTATTTCTCTTCCTTCTCTCCTCTCTCTAATCGGCTTGTAGTGGTCGGGGAAGGTGTCGGCGTGGTAAAGGTTCCACATGGAGGCATAAATGGGCTCACGCATGTCCCACATGACGGCATATAGTTGCTAGAGGCCAAGGCGAAGACTTCGTCATGGCGAGGGTTCCACACTTCTTGGAAGCTTCGAATTGAAGTAGGCTTGTTGAGAGTCTAGAGTTTAATGGCTATGGGTACATATGGTGGTGGTGGGTTGTTGATCGGGATGTGGGTTGTTGCAGTGGTGATGGGTCATTGATTGGCTTATAGAGGTGGTTCATGCCACGGGTGTGGTGGGTCATTAATCGGGTCTTGGTATGGCTGAGTTGTGGTTTGTGTCGTGGTTTTTGGCTGATTTGGGTTGTGATGTGGTTGTTGGTATGTGGTGGTGTGGTTGTGGTATGGTTAGTGGGTTTGTGGTGGTTGGGTTTGCTGATGTCGCTACCATATTTTGTCTGGCCCAGATTAACGCGTCAAAACAAATACCAAAATCCAAAAAAATTAGAAAAATGCGAAAATCATGAGATTTAAAGCCAAAAAAGGGTAATAATAAATGCAACATGATCGGATGGTGAATCAAAAAGTTGCAACAATTAAAACCCATATGATAAGAATTAAGACCAGAAACCCTAACCGAGTGTGTTAAAAAAGTTGTTTTTTTATCTGACCATTTGATTAGGCTAAATTTTGGACCATCTCATAGGTCATATTTTTCCTTTCAAAACGATAGTTTACGGCAAAAATCAGTGTTAAACATGAGATATCAATAAAAATCTAGAACCTTATCTAAATGTATCACTTTTTTTCTTTTTTCTTATTTCTAGGTTCAAAGGGCTGTTTTTGGACCAACTTCGCGCAAAAAATTGTACCAATTGAGCAAGATGGCTTTGAACTCCCATTTCTTTTTTGACAAAGGACCTATAAGACTTAAACAAGATTAGTGCCTATTTAGGATAAATCACTAAAACCCCTATTTTTTCCAATGAACCTTTACTTTCCTTGTCATTAAAATTTCTAGTCTTATACTTTTCTTGTCATTTAAATTCCTAGTAATTTACCTTCCTTGTCATTTAAATTTCAAGCACCTTATTTTCCTTGTCATTTAATTTCCAAGCAAATTTATTTACTTTCCTTTACTTTCTTATACTTTATTTCTTGTCTTTTAATTTATAGCACTTGTTTACTATTGTTGCTCTTTACTTTTTTTTTTCCTCATAAGCATTGTTGCCATAAATTAATAGCTTGAGTAAGCTGTTGGAAAAACACATGAAAATAGAGTTTTGAATCTCATTAAAAACATACACAGCGGAAAATTAACAGATCTACTTCACTCGCAATTGATAACATGTACTATGTAAATTTCAGAATTTAAGAATAGTGTACCTTGGTGCGGTGAAATTCAAAACCAAAGTTTAGAACTTAGAAGTACTTAAGAACACTTTTAATCTTCATTTCAATTCCACTTATGCTCAAGAAGTGTGGTTTCTCAATCAGTTTACACGTATGTGTTCAAGGGAGAATAAGAGAGTGGCTTACACTCACATACACACCATTTCCATACTTCTGAAAATTCTGTATGTTTCTCTCCTTATATATAACTGATTATCTAATTGGGTTAACTTTTTAAGTCATTTCAATTGGGCTTTAGTATGTGGCTTGGAGTGGGATCAAAAGGGACAAATAAAACACTAGCTCCAATAGGTTTTGGACCTCTTTATCAACTCTTGACAAGCCCAAAATTACCATTAATTATATTTAATACTACTATATAAATATAATTGCACTCTTGGCCTTATTAATAAATTATATTATAAGACTTTATTATACATTCAACCTCTTCATTAAAATATTCGTAGTAATACAAAGTTATAAATATTGACTGTCACTTTGAAGATTACTATATCTTAATTCTTAAGTATTCGGTTTAATCCTTTAAGTTATTCATCATATATTTATGAAATCCAATTTAATAAATATATACTTTAGTAACTTCTTACTAAAGTAATTAGACATAACATTCTAAATAACCAAACCTATTAAAATTATTTCAAGGGAATATTTTATATTTCCATTAAGAGATTATGAATTCCATCTTAAGAATATATGTTCCTTCAATATTAAATGTGACTGTCCAATATACTAAGGTTTTGATCATGATTTTAGATGTCACTCCTGATATATCAAAACAATCTACATTTCATGATCAGATTCATTATTCTCTCAGGATTGAGAGTTGATGTAAATAGAAATCGTGAGATTTATTATTCATTTGATAGTCGTTAGTAAAATAATAAATCTCACAGCGGTTCAGTTCAGTATGTCTTAACACTTAAAACATATCAACATATCAACTAGAAGTCTCCACTTTCATGATCAAGACAAATCATCTTCGTTGATATGTTATAGTCTTCGTAGATGAAATGCTCAATTTCATTACCGACTACGAACTAAAATTTTGAGTTTACAAAAAACTTATAATTTAAATCTTCTGTGACTAAATTACATAAATCATATACTATGCATCTCATGGATTATATGATAATGTCCAAATATTCATGTTACCATTATTTTAGATAATAATAAAACAAGTTTATTACATAGAATATAATGTCATACACGACATACAATATGATTTAAAGAGCACATCCACATAAACAAATCTCTAAAGTTANTCACAAAACAATGTGATTGGAACTTGCTCCATTCTTATTACACCAAGGTCAGAAAGGAACTTCTTGAGCCATACAGCTTCCTTTGCTGCTTCACAAGCAGCAACATATTTTGCCTCCATGGTGGAGTCTGCAATACAAGATTGCTTAATACTCCGCCAACTAATGGCTCCACCTCCCAAGGTGAAAACACATCCTGAAGTGGATTTTCTGAAATCTAGATCATATTGAAAATCTGAATCTGTATAGCCAATGGGAATCAAATCCTCACAACGGTAACAAGCATATAGTCTTTGTTCTCCGTAGATACTTGAGAATATGCTTTACAGCTTGCCAATGTTTTGGTCCTGGATTTGATTGATATCGACTGACCATGCCAACTGAATAACAGATATCTGTCTAGTACAAAGCATGGCATACATGAGACTTCCCACTGCAGAAGCATAAGGAACTTGTCTCATCATGTTTTCTTCCTCTAAAAAAAAAAAAAAAAAAAAAAAAAAAAAAAAAAAAAAAAAAAAAAGAAGAAGAGAGAATTGATGTAGGGTGTGTTGTGAAATTGTGTATTGAAAAGATAAAATAGTTTTTTGAGACATTAAATGCCAAAATTTTTAGCTCCACCGGTGTGGATACTCTTAAGAATTATTGATTTCTTGGGTTATCCTTAATTACTTAATTTCTCTATCAAAAGCTATTGTTATTGGTGCAAATAGAAAATGTGGCCCTATAAGAGCACTCACATTGATGGTGCTAAAATGCTAAAAAGTTATTTTTAGCACCACAAATAACAAAAATTGTGCTACAATGATGGTGCCATTTCTAAAAAAATTTAACAATCTGCTATGGTGAACTGGTACCAATATTAGTTCACTGTAGCAAGTTGCTACTTGCCTTAATATATTTTTTTTTTTATTTCATCTTTGCCTTGTTTATTTATTTATTTTTCATTTCATTTTCTTCACTCTTCAACCCTGTTTCTATCTCTCTTTCTGGTCTTTCTCTCTCTTCCACTGTCTCTCATCACTTTCTCTAATCTCAGAATTCTCACTATTTCTCTTCCTTCTCTCCTCTCTCTAATCGGCTTGTAGTGGTCGGGGAAGGTGTCGGCGTGGTAAAGGTTCCACATGGAGGCATAAATGGGCTCACGCATGTCCCACATGACGGCATATAGTTGCTAGAGGCCAAGGCGAAGACTTCGTCATGGCGAGGGTTCCACACTTCTTGGAAGCTTCGAATTGAAGTAGGCTTGTTGAGAGTCTAGAGTTTAATGGCTATGGGTACATATGGTGGTGGTGGGTTGTTGATCGGGATGTGGGTTGTTGCAGTGGTGATGGGTCATTGATTGGCTTATAGAGGTGGTTCAAGCCACGGGTGTGGTGGGTCATTAATCGGGTCTTGGTATGGCTGAGTTGTGGTTTGTGTCGTGGTTTTTGGCTGATTTGGGTTGTGATGTGGTTGTTGGTATGTGGTGGTGTGGTTGTGGTATGGTTAGTGGGTTTGTGGTGGTTGGGTTTGCTGATGTCGCTACCATATTTTGTCTGGCCCCGATTAACGCGTCAAAACAAATACCAAAATCCAAAAAAATTAGAAAAATGCGAAAATCATGAGATTTAAAGCCAAAAAAGGGTAATAATAAATGCAACATGATCGGATGGTGAATCAAAAAGTTGCAACAATTAAAACCCATATGATAAGAATTAAGACCAGAAACCCTAACCGAGTGTGTTAAAAAAGTTGTTTTTTTATCTGACCATTTGATTAGGCTAAATTTTGGACCATCTCATAGGTCATATTTTTCCTTTCAAAACGATAGTTTACGGCAAAAATCAGTGTTAAACATGAGATATCAATAAAAATCTAGAACCTTATCTAAATGTATCACTTTTTTTCTTTTTTCTTATTTCTAGGTTCAAAGGGCTGTTTTTGGACCAACTTCGCGCAAAAAATTGTACCAATTGAGCAAGATGGCTTTGAACTCCCATTTCTTTTTTGACAAAGGACCTATAAGACTTAAACAAGATTAGTGCCTATTTAGGATAAATCACTAAAACCCCTATTTTTTCCAATGAACCTTTACTTTCCTTGTCATTAAAATTTCTAGTCTTATACTTTTCTTGTCATTTAAATTCCTAGTAATTTACCTTCCTTGTCATTTAAATTTCAAGCACCTTATTTTCCTTGTCATTTAATTTCCAAGCAAATTTATTTACTTTCCTTTACTTTCTTATACTTTATTTCTTGTCTTTTAATTTATAGCACTTGTTTACTATTGTTGCTCTTTACTTTTTTTTTTCCTCATAAGCATTGTTGCCATAAATTAATAGCTTGAGTAAGCTGTTGGAAAAACACATGAAAATAGAGTTTTGAATCTCATTAAAAACATACACAGCGGAAAATTAACAGATCTACTTCACTCGCAATTGATAACATGTACTATGTAAATTTCAGAATTTAAGAATAGTGTACCTTGGTGCGGTGAAATTCAAAACCAAAGTTTAGAACTTAGAAGTACTTAAGAACACTTTTAATCTTCATTTCAATTCCACTTATGCTCAAGAAGTGTGGTTTCTCAATCAGTTTACACGTATGTGTTCAAGGGAGAATAAGAGAGTGGCTTACACTCACATACACACCATTTCCATACTTCTGAAAATTCTGTATGTTTCTCTCCTTATATATAACTGATTATCTAATTGGGTTAACTTTTTAAGTCATTTCAATTGGGCTTTAGTATGTGGCTTGGAGTGGGATCAAAAGGGACAAATAAAACACTAGCTCCAATAGGTTTTGGACCTCTTTATCAACTCTTGACAAGCCCAAAATTACCATTAATTATATTTAATACTACTATATAAATATAATTGCACTCTTGGCCTTATTAATAAATTATATTATAAGACTTTATTATACATTCAACCTCTTCATTAAAATATTCGTAGTAATACAAAGTTATAAATATTGACTGTCACTTTGAAGATTACTATATCTTAATTCTTAAGTATTCGGTTTAATCCTTTAAGTTATTCATCATATATTTATGAAATCCAATTTAATAAATATATACTTTAGTAACTTCTTACTAAAGTAATTAGACATAACATTCTAAATAACCAAACCTATTAAAATTATTTCAAGGGAATATTTTATATTTCCATTAAGAGATTATGAATTCCATCTTAAGAATATATGTTCCTTCAATATTAAATGTGACTGTCCAATATACTAAGGTTTTGATCATGATTTTAGATGTCACTCCTGATATATCAAAACAATCTACATTTCATGATCAGATTCATTATTCTCTCAGGATTGAGAGTTGATGTAAATAGAAATCGTGAGATTTATTATTCATTTGATAGTCGTTAGTAAAATAATAAATCTCACAGCGGTTCAGTTCAGTATGTCTTAACACTTAAAACATATCAACATATCAACTAGAAGTCTCCACTTTCATGATCAAGACAAATCATCTTCGTTGATATGTTATAGTCTTCGTAGATGAAATGCTCAATTTCATTACCGACTACGAACTAAAATTTTGAGTTTACAAAAAACTTATAATTTAAATCTTCTGTGACTAAATTACATAAATCATATACTATGCATCTCATGGATTATATGATAATGTCCAAATATTCATGTTACCATTATTTTAGATAATAATAAAACAAGTTTATTACATAGAATATAATGTCATACACGACATACAATATGATTTAAAGAGCACATCCACATAAACAAATCTCTAAAGTTAGCTTTTCCAAAAAGAAAAAAAAAAAAAGATTTTTCAAAAAACTTTATTCCATTTCAAAAGTTGTTTCAAAAACAAAACTTTTTTCTTAAAAATCCTTTTTAAAACCTTTTTGTGGAGAAATGAATCTCTCCTTTAGAAGGTATTGTCCGCTTTAGGAATGGGCCAAGGAGGCTGATGCCATCCACATGGATTTGCTCAATCCCACATCGGGGAGAGACGCCTCCCACCAGCAGCTTATAAACATGAAACTTTTCAAAAAAAAAAAAAATCCTTTTCCCAACTCTTTTATTTTTTTTTTTTTTTGGGAATTGCTTTTTTAAAAATATATATATATATTTTAAAAACAAAACTATTTTCTTTAAAATAAAAATCATGGGATTCTTTTTAAAGTTAAACACCCTTTCTTTAAAAACCCATGAATATTTTTTCTATCAACTCTTCTTTCTAAAACTCCCTTTCTCTTTGTTTTCTCAAAATTGGAACTGTTCACAAAACGGTTTTCAAAAGAAATTCTAAATGCCATGAAATTTTCGGGTTCCCTCTTTTGAAAAAAAAATATTGGCATTTCTTTTCTCTAAAAAAATTCTTCTCATAAACCTTCTCTAAATAAATAATAAAACCTCTTTTAAAAAGAAGCCTTTTAAATTTTGCTCATTTAAAGGAGATTCTTCTCTTTCAAAAATGATGAAAATAGTTTTCTAAAATTTTTTCTCTTTTGTCAATAACATTTTCTAAAAAAAGAAAAGGGCAAATTATAACTTATTTACCTGTGGTTTGGCCAAAATTTAAGTTGCCTACTTGTAGTTTGAAATTTGACATTTTATTCACTTGAGGTTTAATCGAAATTTAAGTTGTCAACCTGTGATTTGAAATCTCATAATGCAAGTATTCTACTGGATTCTTTTTTATCTTATTTGATATTGTATTTTTTATGTTTTTGGAAGAAAGAGAGATAAAAGTGCGGCAAAATTACATATTTAGCCACTTTTTAACATAGGTGGATAATGAAATTCTAATTGAGTTAATCTCAGATAGGAAAAATGTCAAATTTCAAATCACAGATAGACAACTTAAAGTTCAACTAAATCTCAAGTGGGTAAGTTGTAATTTACCAAAAAAAAAAAAAATTCCCCCGAAACTTTCTTTTCTCAAAAAGTTAACGTTTTCAATAGTAAAGAAAAACTCTTTTAACAAAATGTGCAAACTTTTTACAGAAAAATTCTTTTAAAAAAAATTCATGTATTACCTTTTTAGCATTGTTGTTTAAAAACCTTTTCTTAGGATTGTATTTTTAGAGATTTGTGCCTATGGTTCAATCTCATTGGGCCCATAGGCACCAATCAAACTTACATAGTTTCTCTCCTTCTTGGCACTAATATATTCATATTGTGTTCTTTTTTGCATGATAAAATTAGAAAATATGGTGGATGACAACAAGGTGCTATTCTTCTTAGCCCCTCTCTTTATTTTATTTTCATGTACATTTACATGTAATATACATAATGTGGGGTCTATATTTGTGGCCCAAACCCTAGAGGTACGGAATATGAGCTCAACAAGCCCAATACAATAAATTTGTAGAGAGTGGGTGAAAGAGTTGGGTTGATAGTGAATTAAACAACGTCTAACAAAGGTTCAACCGGTAAATAATTGCAGGACAAACTTGAAACTTAAATGAATTCTTGTCCGAGGAGACAAACTATTGTTTATATAGTTCTTAGAGCTACATTAGACCTTCTTTCTCTCTTCCTCTCTCTTTTTTTCGATCCCCCCCTGCCCCCTTATGAGAGGTCCTTTACATTTATATAATTTTCTTATTTTCCTATATTCATCGTACACTTGTTCTTCATCTAAGCATTCACTTGAGTATCTGTCCCATCAGGTATCTTCTTTAGTTCTCCATGAGTGGTGGTAGTTGAGGTTGCACTGTTCAGGGTCTTTTTTACATAAATGCGGTTAGAAAAGTTGCTGCAATGCATTTAATGCAGTGGTAGCAGTTTTTCTCTTAGATATTTATTTGTTCTTATCATCTTTTTATGCGCATGAAGTTCATCCTTATCGTTAAAACTTTCTAGAAGATTGCCCAAGCCGCCCAGGAATTTGCTTGACGGAGTTCTTCATTTCTGAGAAGGATAAACTCCTCGGACGATATTTCTTTATCATTTCTTTACGTGATTTTCCATTTCAGGGTCTTTTCCAATTATTTACTTCTTCTCGAACGGACCCCCATCCTCATATAGGGCCCAAGGCCTAATATGTGAATCTGGGCCTTTATCCCCACACATAATATTCACATGCTAATTGCATAGTAAATAATAAAATAAATATTTACATGCTATTGTATATTATTACTTGTAACGTGGTAAATGTTTTTCACATGCTATGTATACACACACACACATAAATAAATATTCACATGTGTGTGTGTGTATATATGTATTATTTGTACAAAACTTTTTCAAAACCAAAATGTTAGTATCTTATTTTTTCACTAAAAAGATATCGTTAGAAATAAATTAAAATGGGGGTACTATTCATTGGATAGATGGTGTGGGGTGACTAACACCTTTCTCCCACATAACTGAATTTCTGAGTTTAAAATCTTTGATTCGAGACTTTTGGTTTACCTTAATTAATAAACCCTTAAAATTGGTTTAGTTAATTAGGTAATTTAAAATGAATTAGACAAATATGTGACCAATCACACCTAATACAAAATTAATAGTTGATGGTGACTCCTTTAAAAAATTAAAAAAAAAAAAAAAAAAAAAAAATGAATTAGACAAATATGTGACCAATCACACCTAATACAAAATTAATAGTTGATGGTGACTCCTTTAAAAAATTAAAAAAAAAAAAAAAAAAAAAGGCTCACACACACCTTACCCTAAAAATACATGCACACAGTAAGTCAAGTCACTAAAGACTTAACATGCAACATCACCCTCCTAAAACCTAAAAATTCAACCTTTCAAGTGCGTCCAGCTGGCAGTGGGTTGTGCACGGTAGAAAAGTGCCTAATAAAAGCTTTCAAATTTAGTAAAACCACTAGTATTATGTAATCTTTTTTGAATGCTGTAAGATTAAGTTTTTATTATAAAAAAAATCATATATAAGTCCAAAATTAATTTAATGGAATATGGTAAATAACTATGTGACTGATATAAAAGGAGATGCCTAAAAAAAATATAAAGAGAGTTTGCATATAATAATTTATTAAGCTTTAAAAAGGGAGTTTGCATAATAATTATTAAGCTTTAAAGCTCAAGTAATCACCACTGCACATATAAATGAAAAACCTTGAACTCAATAATTAAAAACGATTAAAGAAGTTATAATTGAAATCATATTTAAGTGGTAACTTAATAGTTAAGAATTATGAACAACTTAAATTACTAAACATTGTAGGTTCTAATTAGCTCAATTGGTAAAGTCTTTAATGGTTGAATAAGAATTAATTTTTTTTTCTTTAAAATCTTTTTGATAAAAAAGAAGAGTTAAGGCCTTGGAAATAAATTTGCATCAAAACTTAAAAACGGCTTCATTAGCATTGAGATATGATGAGAATTAAAAAGTAATACCTTTTTGCAATCCACATTATAAGTAAATGATGCATTTGGAATATAGACAAATTGGATAAATTTTTTTTTTCCGTTAACCATCTCTATTTAAATTAATGAATTAATGAGAGTATATAAAACATATTATAAGAATTAAAGAAAAACTGTTAGTAAAAAGTTGATAAGAAGAATTCAATAAAGAAATTGATACAAATAAATGATCTCATGGGCAAGTAAAAGTAAAACATGTTTATAAGAACAATTCAATAAAATTTTTTGATATGAAACTCTTAACCTTATGCTTCAAATTGATTCCATGAAGATTGAACGAATTTAGGATATAATTAAATATTGGACAACTGTTATCCAAAAAAAAAAAAAGTTAAATATTGGACAACAAAATAATTAAATTGGATCAAACTATAAACATATAAATTAGATCAAACTTAAGGAAATTAACTTAAACAAAAGGCAACAAATGCATATTCAATTTGATTATAATAAAAAATTAGAGTAAGTAAATACATACCTACATGATTGGAGATAGGAAAATTGAAGACTATACCAAAAGACTGTACAATAGGTTGGAGAATGAAAAAACATACACTAACTAACCGTGTATATATATACATACTCCACCTAAAAAGAATCCAAGTAAATCAAATACCCTAAACTTCTTGAAGTCTACACTAGTTTAGATTTTGCTATTTTATATATATATATATATATATACTAGTTTAGATTTTGCTATTTTATATATATATATATATCAAACTTTTTCTCTCTTGATCAACTTTTTATCATCACCAACAATGCCTTTTTCATTAAATGCCTAGATACTGTGCTAATATATATCACCATATTATATGTACGGAAGTTTTTCTCTGCCGGTCAACTTCTTATCTTCATCAACAAGGTTTTATTTTTTATTTTATTTTATTTTTTTTCTGGGATATATACAGTTTTTTGGGATAGATTTTCAATGCCATGATACTGCTAAATTGTATTAGCTGGCAGTTCTAAGCTTATCATACTCCTTTGTAATATATATATATATATATATATTAGCTGGCAGTTCTACCTTTTATTAAAAATACAACCGATCAAGATAAATATAATACTTTTTTTTTATTTCATTTAAAACTTTCCTGGTGATAATTTAGGTCTCCCTTAAGTTTTAATTTTTTTTTAAAGAAAAAACAAAAAACCCATATGAGAGTAACAATTAAAACAAAAAACAAACGTGATTGATGGTGGTTGGAAGGAAATAGGATAGAATTTTTTTTTTTTTTTTAACCCTAATTATCAATGTAGAAATTAAATAATAATAAAAAAATACACAAAGAAGAAGTTATTATCAACATAACTTTATCTAACTGATAAACCAATAGAAGAAAATAAGTGATAAACCAATTGAAGGAAAGTTGATAAGAACAACTAAGATATTATTATTAATTTTTTTTTTTTTAAGATACATTAGACCCTTTTTTTTTTCTTTTTTTTTTTAGTGTGGTAAACGTTGCTACAATTTAAGATGCACTAATTTTTTTTTTATATTATTAATTTTTTTTTTTTTAAGATACATTAGACCCTTTTTTTTTTCTTTTTTTTTTTAGTGTGGTAAACGTTGCTACAATTTAAGATGCACTAATTTTTTTTTTATTATAAAGGTTTTCTTTTTAAAATCTAAAAATCTATAATAAAAAAATTCTATAATATGGTGAAGCCACTTGGCGCAACCACGCCCAACTTTTATTATATAGTATATGATATCTAAGGAGTATTAAAAAAATCAAGCAAGCTGACATAAGCTGCCAGGCATTTGCCACATTAATTCTAATTCCCAGATCAAACACAATCTAAAAAAGGAAAAAGAATCACCGCGCACCTTGGTGTGGTGGTCACTTCATAAATATAAGTGCTTGTGGGGTATGAGGAGTAAGGATTGGGGTTTAAATCTCCAGAAGTGAGTTTCATACACATATACACTTAGATTATTAGGCTAGAATAGAAATTCTATTTTGTATAAAAAATAAAAATAAAAATAAAAAGGAAAAAGAAAAAGAACATGAATAAAAATAAACTGCAAAAGGCACATAATATGTTATAATTTTCCTTATTTGAAGAAGTATGATGCCAGGTTAAGTGCAATTAACCCCTAAGATGCAACAATTAAAGTTGCCAATTAAATCTGAATAATTTTAAAAAATAAAATTTGAAAAGAATCACTGCCTAATCTGATCACACAAGCACCACACGTGCATGTTCTAGAAAAAATGTTCATAGGTTCTTTTAAATTTAATTACTTTATTTGTTTGTGTTTCATAAACCCACAAAAGTCTTGGTGAACTTTCAATATATAAGCAAAGCCTTTAAACGCAAACCCCCTTCCATATCACAAATCACAATCTATAAGAAAGACAATAAAAATAACTAAAAAGAAAAAAAAAAAAGTATAAACTTAGAATGCATATGAAATAGAGAGAGATTGGCATTTGTGATTTGCTTATGAAAGAAAAGAAAGTGTATAGTTTCTATTGGTTAAGCCAGATTATTTACACCTCTAAGACGATAACACTAGTTTGTAGCTAAATTCTCCAAATAGCAAACACTAAGCTCCTTTTAAAAAGAGCGTGAAATTCTTAACCTCCATCAAACTGAACCATACCATGAATGAAAACTGGGAAGAAAAGCTGAGCTTAAACTTACCCTTTTGTATGTACATTATGTTTTATAATTTGAAGAACACAACTATGTAGAACATTATTCCTACTCCCATGTTTTTTATTTTTAACTTTCATATTATCATGCTCTTTCTCATTACGAATGAAAGCATTAACACGCGAAAGTTATATAACTTGTAAAGGATTACCCAAGAAATCAATAATGAGCCTTTTCATCCCAGTTGGTCTGTTGAAGTAAGTCATGCCAAAAGGCCCAAACTGTTCTTCTCAAAAAAAAAAGAAAAAAAAAAAGTCATGGAATGGACAGCTCAAATCCAAACGCATTAGTTTACTCAAAATAGGATGATGCTACATGCAACTGATGACATGTGTCTTGGCCTTGGGTATATAAAGATAAGGCTTGTAGCTCGATAAGAAAATATCCATTAAGTTTGCATACCAAAAGATAATGAAGCTCTGGTTACCGAAGATCTTTATCATTAGATGTTGGCACTTTTTAGTTGTGATGGTAACAATATTGTTTGGTTGCTTTAGCTTAAGTCATTCAAAATGTGATTTTGAGGCAATTTTCAACTTTGGTGACTCGAATTCAGACACCGGTGGGTTTTGGGCAGCTTTTCCGGCACAGTCTGGTCCCTTTGGCATGACTTACTTCAACAGACCTACTGGTCGGGCTTCTGATGGAAGGCTTATTATTGATTTCTTGGGTAATCCTTAATTACTTTCTCATCTTAATTAGTTAATGCTTTTATATATTCTCAATGAAAAAACATATATATGGAAGTAGTAATGTTCTATGTAGTTGTTGTCTTCAAATTATACATCATATTAATTGTACATTTAGTACATACAAAATAAGATTCAGATTTTCTACTGTCTGTAGTTGCCATCTTTTAGAACCTGCTGAGCAGCATACTTTTTCAAATAAGAAAAATTATCACATATATATGTGCCTTTTGCAGTTAAATTTTTTCATTATTAATTTCTATCCTTTTTTTTTTTTTATAGATTGAATTATAAAAGAGCTGGGAAGTAGCATGCTTTCTGGGAAGTAGATATGGTTTTACTAAATTTGATATATATATATATATATATATTTTTTTTTTTACTAGGCACTTTTCCACTTGTAGACAAAAGGCCAGGGTGAAGTGTTGGGAGAAAAGTTAGCTTGGACTGTTTCTAGGGTAGGAGAGACAAATTATAGCATAGGGCCACTTTTTTCATTTGGCCCGGATGACATAAGTTTTGACAGAGAGTATTGGCATTAGCTGGAGTTGCATTTCTTTCTTTAATTTAATACTGCCTCCAAAATGGGCTTTACTATTTCTTGAGTGCAAATTGATCTGGCCCCCTCTTCCATTGTGTGTTACTATTTAGTTATTAAGGTATATTTAAGAGTTAGGTTCTTTTAAATATATATTATTATAAATTTTTTTAAGAAATTTTATTTTCTTCTTTTTCATATACACAATTTTTATAAATTATAAGAATTTTTTTTTTTTAAGTCAATAGCTAAGTTTTTTTTTTTTTGGTATGAGTAAGAACAAAATTAATTTGTTTAGAATTTTTTAAAATGTAGAGTTGTTTATTTTGGATAAAATTAGTTAATTGAACTTTATTTTTTTTATTCTTACTATTAGTAATTTTTGTTGTTGAGCTATTTTTTTAGACTTTTATATTTTGTTTTAGATTTTAGATCTATAATTTTTTTTTTATGACCACTAAAATGAGAAAAATGCTAGAGTTACAAAATTTTTTATAAATTACTGATGTGATAAATGGTTACTGGTAAGTATAAAATGATGTGAATAGTGAGCCCACATGTGAACCAATAAGAATTTACTACCAAAACAGTTGGTAAAAATGTTGTAAAAAAGTTTGTGGATATAGTATTGCTCTTAAAAGAATCAATGATATCGTTTAAGGTAAACAAAATGTAATTTTATAGAACAAAATTGCTAAAATTAATATACATACATAAAATAATTTTTTTAAAAAACAAATTGGGGGGCCTTGCCCCCTAGTGCTCCACGCTCACGAGCCTTGTCAAATAGTAAGGACTAAGGAGAAATATTTTAGAACAATTTCATCTGAAAGCTACATGCAATAAAATATATAGATCAAAATCATAAACTCACCATCTACTTTCTGACTCTCAGAAAGACAACCCAATATAGGAGTAGAATTGTCCGCTTGAAATTGTTAGGTTATAAATTGCATCGGATGAAAGAAGAACTTCCTTCCTACCATAACAATGTTAATATTTTTTATGTTTATAATTTAGCAACGTCAGTACATTCCAAAGAAGACACCATAAAAAATAAATGTTGTAAAAAAGGCTTTCCTGTGAGATCTACACCTGATTTTATTTTATTTAATGAAGAAAATTAACCAAATTTTAGATATATTTTTTGTTTTTATATATAAAATTACTCTAATGTTTTGTTGTGTCAATTTGAAGAAAATAACATTTCAATTGTATTCTTTAATTCTCCAATATATTTGCGCGTGGCAGCACAAGGTCTAGGATTGCCATTTTTAAGCCCATATTTGCAATCAGTTGGATCAAATTATAGACACGGGGCCAACTATGCAACATTGGCTTCAACAGTCCTCCTTCCAAACACTTCATTATTTATTACCGGTATTAGCCCCTTTTCCCTGGCCATTCAGCTCAACCAAATGAAGGAATTCAAGACCAAAGTTGATGAATTCCATTGCTCCTCGTCCTCGTATCATGGAACAGGTAAACCATGATTTCACCTCTACTTTCATTCACTTTGTTCTCAAATATATATATATATATATATATGTAAAATGGTTTTGGCCCGTGAAATTTTATTTGTATAGTATTTTCCCAAACGGAAACTGAATATAGCCCCGTCTTTTTTAATGCAAATGACTTGAAGAATGTTGTTGTTTTTAGAATCGACGAAACTTCCTTCACAAGACATTTTCGGAAAATCTCTCTACACATTTTACATTGGTCAAAATGATTTCACTTCCAACTTAGCTGCTATAGGAATTGTTGGAGTGAAACAGTATCTCCCTCAAGTGGTCTCCCAAATTGCTGGCACCATCAAGGTAAACTACTTGCTTATCATGCAACATGTTCTGTGACTTACTACACATATATCTTGCAAACCAACAAAAATGGTCCAGCCCAAAACCTTTCCTGTTATCTTATTGGTTGGAAAGGAAGCCCATTGGCCATTGTTTTGTACTAATCCAATTCCTTTCTTAGTTGGCCCATTTAAAGCCAGTTTTATTATTTTTTAAATATTTTGACTCTCAGCTCTCTTTCTCGTCTCAGATCTTTCTTATTTTAGTTTTCTCTATGGCAAACCTGAATAAATCTCTCTCTCTCTCTCTCTCTCTCTCTCTCTCTCTCTCTCTCTCTCTCTCTCTCTCTCTCTCTCTCTCTCTCTCTCTCTCTCTCTCTCTCTCTCTCTCTCTCTGTGTTGAAGCTCTAGGTTTGGGTTTGGGTTTGGGTTATGGGTTTCTAGTTGATGGTTGGTTTTGGGTTGATTTTCTATCAATTTTGGGTTTATCAAGTTTGATTTTCCATTTTATTTTGGGTTGATTTTCTATTGTTGTAATGGTTTTTAGTGGTGGTGGTTGGATGATGGTGGTGGATGGGATTTGCGTTTGGATTTAGGTGGTGTTGGGTTGCAGGTTATGTGAGACTAAGAAAACAAGAGGGAGAGAGAGTTAGAGGTGAGAGAAATTAATAAAATATCAAATACAAAGCTATAGTGATCATATATATTTACACTGTTACTGTAGTAATTGTGTAAATATCCATAATTTTTAGCCCAACTAATGTAGTAAAATTTTGGGGTTAGATTTGCAAAATTGGTCACTTTTTCTATTTTACATTCACTGATGTGAATGCTCTTGTGGATTTTACAAATACATAAGTCTTGTAAACTCTATGTTAATTTTTGAACACATAACAAAAAAGTAATTAAAAATTTATTTATTATGTTATTGATGTGGACTAATTACTATCATTGTGATGTCAATTTATAAGGCTTCTATAGTAAAGTGTTAGTACTTTAGCATTTTTCCTTCGAATTGAGCTAGAGTCTTTTTTTCTTTTTCTTTTTCTTTTTCTTTTTCCAATTGCATAAATAGATTGTTTTGATTTTGATTTTTTTTTTTTTAATTTTTTTTTTTTTTTGATAATTTGATAGATGGGGAAGGACCCTCTACTTAATACACTTGTGGAGGGCCGCAGCTTTTTTTTATGTGATGCAAGTAATGTTTTGTCTTTCAATTGGCTAGTGTGTATATAAAGTGATAAAAGAGGTAAAAATGGTACCATAAAAAGTAGGATGCCGGAAGAGCTGTAGCAACACAGAATGAGTGTCCACATATATGAGGGAAGCATTTGAGAGAGCTTCCCCAGTTTGTGTTAGTGTCTCCTTCAACATGTTGTTATAGTCCACCACTGCATTGTTGTAAGAGATAACGCATCCAAACTCATCAACGTCTGAACTGTTGTTAGGACGCTCCACCAATAATGCTGGATAGCAACCCACTGGTGCAAGATTGAACACTAGAAATGCACGCCCTCCTAACCCATATACCTCCTACAAATTTGACAATTGGTCATTTGCTCTCTCTCTCTCTCTCATACATGCTAGCAAATTAAGAATGCAATTCTCCACAATACTGTTGGCCTAAGGGTTTTAGGCTATCAGCATCTTATAGGCAAGAAGGGAAATGGTCTCACATATGTGGCAATACTTCCTTATATAAAATAAAAATGTAGATTGG
>NW_027069574.1:0-80000 GCF_002906115.3 Quercus suber
TAAATATTTACAATACGTTATTAATTCTCCAGCTAGAATCTTTTTTCTCTAGAATCTCCAAACACTTTATATATAAAGAGGTGTCAATTAAAGTACAAAATTTCACATACTTTATTCACAAGTTGTATATGAAATCTTAGGAATCAGTTTGGTAAGAGATTTATAATAGTGTTAATGTTGTTTTGTGAAAATACGTGTGGATAAAAAAATGTGTGAAAATACGTTTAGTATTATTTAAACATTAAAAACTATTGTTTAAACAACTGTAATAAACACCCCCTAAATTTCCCTAAAACAAAAGCTTCTATTTTATCCCAATAAATATGCACTTTAATAAAGAACATTTTATTCGACGTTTTAGTATCTATTCATGTTTTCCACTAGACAACATTGATCAATGACGCTAATGACATATCAAAAGCATTTAAAGGGTTTGTGGGCCATGTAAAAAAGATTCCATAATTACAATACATGTAATCATCATTATAGTGTACTAAATGTGTTCTAAAATTTCATTTATTTTCCCCAAACCAATCATGGCTCTTTTTGTTTTTTTGAAACAATGACTACTAGTTATTCTATATATGGTCTTACATTTAAAAGTTAAAACTCAATCTATCTGTACTTCTAGTAACTTATTTATATAGTGGTTATATATATTTGCTTTTTTGCTAAATAGCCTAAATGTGTGCCAAACAAATATTAAAAGCTAATTAATTTTCAAGAAGACTAATTTTGTTAAATTAAGGGGGGAAAAAAAATAAAGCAAAAAGTTTGCCAAAGAGCAACTAAATAACTTACCAATAGTGAGGCTAATTGCTAGTGATAATTTAGGAGAAGCTTGATTGGGGACACACGTCTGCCCGTCCAAGTGGTAGTAGTACCCCTCCAAGCACGAACAATGATATGATCCGACATCATTAACACAAAATTGATTGCTTGTGCAGTTATTGGGCTCTTTAACGTCACATTCGTTAATATCTGCAATTAAAAAAAAAAAAATTATGTAACTTAGAAGAACCACAATCAAAAGCAATCATAAACAATTGAAACGAAAATGAAACTTGAAACGTATTGCCACATAATATATATATTAGAAATTCGTTGAAATGTGTTTCATTATTTTTCTTTCTTTGATTAAAAAAATTGTAGTAGATATAAAGATATATTGAATACCTTGGCAACCGGCTTTGAGGTATGGGTTCCCGCGGTAACCGTCCCTGCATTGGCAACGGTACCCAGACCCGTTCTTGAGATCAATACAGTTGCTATTCCCTCCACATATGTAATTTTCTGTGTTCTGAGCAACTTCACAGGTCTCGGCACCAATTGCCCAATCAAGAACCATGGGAAGGGTTTCATTGTTTCGTAGACTGATAAGATAATCTGGGGAGAAATTGAACTTGTCTTCTTGGATAATAAAGGCAAAGCTGCATGGATTGAACTTCCAGACTTGTGTGTGGTTTTTAAAGCTATAGGCTTTAAAATTAATATCTGTCAAATCTCGAGGAAAATCGATTTGGCAACACCCAATCCCAGAGCAAGTCCCATTGACTATACTCCGTGTGTCATTACATACGGACAGGCAGCCGACGGAGAAGGGTAGATCGTTGAGAATACCATTAAGGTATGCGTAAGTGTCACACCCAACTGCCACGAACTTGTTTTTGGTGACAGAAACAGTGAAACCGGGGACCCTGAGCGATGGTTTGTTATTTGACAGTAGCGTACCATACTCGTCGTAACAGTCAATGGAGTTATACATCTGGATGTCAATCTCACCTAATTCCATGGAAATGCTTGTAACGTTGAGGTTCCAAATCATTGGTTGAGGTTGGCCTTGGGCGTTGGTAGTACAATTGATAAAATAATACCCATCATCAATATTAGCAGTATCGTTGAGGTAACAACCTTCAGTTGTGCCAAAGGGATATGGAATTTTTACATTTCCACAACTGTCGGGGCAGTTAGGTAGGGCTAATGGAAATGTTGTTGCTGTGGCTGCCATTATCGCTGATAATATCACACCAACCCAGATGACTTGCATAAGCATCCTATGGAACGCCATAGCCCCACTATTTTTCCCAGAAGAATGTCTAAGATTAATGTTTTGGTGTATTGAAACCTCGTAAAGATGATGGACTATTTAAAAGCATACGCAAAGATAAGGCAACTCAAATGCACGAGTCTTGAAGTGCATGTTTGTGGTGGAATTGTTTTTACACTTCACATCCTTGACTTTGAAAATTACTGGATGGAAAATGTCAAATTTAGAGTGTAGATAAGAAACGGAAAGAATTTTCTAAATAAACAGTTTGTAAAATGATTTATGACTGCAGTATTACTTTTATTAGAATGTGATTAATAATACATTGAATTCTCGGTGGTGATTTTTTTAATAGTAGTTTAAGAATAATCATTTATTCTAAACTACCAAATTTTCTATAATTTTTGTTGTAACTTGATAATATATGTAATTGTGGTTGGTGAATTCTTATTATCACATGGATGAATTACTTTGACTCCACAACTCAAAATAGCACATGTTATGGTTGAAATAAAAATTGTGATACAAAAATTGTCTCCAAACCCTTTGAAAACAATATAATCAATTGACCAATGAGGGATAATTGCACAAGGGAATTGTTACGTTACATTCCAAATAATTTAAACTTATAATCACGGCTCTAATCATAACAAAGCTTACAAATTGCACGCTTTGGTTGAATTTATTATTAAAACTAATAGTCGCGTACTCTTTATAATATCTACAAGTAACTCAAATGAAAGCCTAACAACCTGCTTAGTGTTTGTGATCTGACTGATCTCCAAGGACATGGTTAGCTCTTTTTTAGGCTTTTACGTCAGCAAAAGTATTATGAGTTGAACCTTCCCAAAATTATAATATTAATCACATAATTAATTCAATTAATTACAGAATTGTAAGTTTGTAGAATTTACGTTTTGATAGTCCTCAACACATGTTTTGAATATAATTCCAAAGTGAACGTGCGATGGCGATTGAAAACCCAATATCCCTAATTTTTTTGAGAACAAACATTCTTTCTTCGACCTGGAAGAAATTATAACAGCATACGCCCCATCAAAGTTGATAGGAAGTTACAACATTTTCTATGCATAATAATCAAAATTTTATTTATTTATATATGAAGGTGATCAAAGTTATAGGTATATCTAAATCGTTCAAATAAATCTATAAAACATGAGGATATATAAATTTTAAAATTTTGCATGGATTATTAGTTAATTAAAGAAGGCTTAAAAAAAAAGTGATTGATTCTTATTTATATATGTACGATAAATGTATTACATAAGCAACAAAATAAACTCTATTTATAATAATAATAATAATAATAATAATAAACTCTATTTTATTATAAAGTGTTGAATTTAGAATAATGTATTAAACAAATCTAGTCTACCTTTTTTTTTTTTTTTTTTGGTATTTGATTTAGAATAGATAGCACATGCTTTCTTAGAGTAGCAGAGGCGCTAGAAGTCACAATGGAAGATCAAAGAGGGGCGCCAATAGAGGTCATTAGGGTGATAATGTTAGAATTAGGAGGGTGCTAATAGAGGTCATTGGGCCGATAGTGTTGGAATTACATGAAATTAGGCAAATTCCTTTGTGAAGACCTCGAAAATAGTATTTTTGCAATTTATAATCATATTTGTTTTTCCTTAATAACTTTTAGTTTCAAAGTCAAAATAAGGTCCCATCTATTTTGGGACGTCTCTTAAAGACAGCATTTTCAATTTCTACAATTATTTTAATTTTTCTATTTTTGGTAAACACTTAATTATGTGATTAGTGCAAATTAGGGTTTTTGCGCATTGCCCTAGTCGCTATTGGGTTTCTTTTACTATTTAAACATATTGTAGCCTCCAAGGCAATTCGGTTTTCAGATTTATAACAATACAGACTTTGTGCTTGAGAAATGGAGGCTAAATTTGATTTTGGGGAGACTACAACTCAACTATATCTCCTTGTTGGTCCAATTGCATGGTCTCCTTCTAGAATATCAGTACCCGAAATTTGCTGAGAAACTAGGGCAGATTATGGGTATTTTTCGAAAGGGTGGATGTTGAAGACAGGCTACAAAGAAACATTAGGTTCATGCGTCTACGAGTGGGTGTGGATCCTTGGTCTCCTCTGTTGACAGGGTTTATGTTGAAATTGAATGATGGAGCTCGGGTATGGATACAATGCAGGTATGAAAGAGTTCATAAATTATGTAATCGATGTGGTCTAATTGGCCATACCAGAAGCCAATGTACCTATAGCATGGATGATGTGGAAATGAGTTTATTCAGGCATGCGATGGAACCTCATTTCACAAATGAACTCAAGGCTTTCCCTAATGGTAGAAGAGGTTGGACATCTCAACTTCATTTTGGCAATATTCACCATCCCCATCATTTTGTCCCACCACATTAGCACACACATACCCCTGGACCAGGCCCTGACCCTTCTGACTCCACCTCCAACTCACATGAAACACCCTTTCCACTATATCAAAACCCTGACCGTTTACAGACACCACCCCACATCATCTGACACCTACTCAAACAGAAACCGTACATGCAACCTTGAACTCTGCCATAAACTCCCTTCATTTGGTAAACCAAACCAACCCCCCAGCCCCTCCAAACTCCCCTACCTCTGCTTCTAACCTTAACTTACCTTCAGGAACTTTCACTATGAGACCATCATGGTTCCCTCCCAGAGCTACGAGATTAAAATGGACATGGGTTGTTAGTTTAGGGCTGTTTATAACGAATGGTGAAGTTGAAGCTTCGCAGAGTCACGCCTCGGACACAGAGAGTGATTCAGTGACAGCAACGATGTTTAGCCTAGACAATCTGAATGACATCAAACCTGAGGTCAGACAAGGACCTAGCTAGAAAAAAGGTCAAATTCCGGAATCGCCAGACTCTTTTGTAGAATCATTGGTACAACGTGTAAACAAAAAAATAAAAATAAAAAATCAATTTTTTTTTTTTTTCTATAAAATTTTCTTAAAATATTTTTTAAACCAATGCTTTTAAGGCATTTGTTAACCTTTCCTTTATTTTATTTTATAACTAATTGGTTTGTTTCTTAGTTTTATAATAAAGAGTAATGATCTCAGAGTAAAAGGTGAGTGACTCATTATCCTAAAGTCATTTCAAAACAAAAAACTATAGAGACTTAAATTGACTTGAGGAAGGTTTTATGGAAAATATAACTCTTTTATGAGTTGAATAAATTTAATTTTGGAAAATAAAAGCCACGAAAACCTTAAGGCATGCGTATGCAAAGCATGCTCCAAACTTGTGTATGCAAGCTTCACACATGCGTACGCATACACGGGCATATGTACATATGCTAGGGTTCCAAAATCTATGAAAGACAAGTTTTCAACATTAAACTTGAGGTTTGGAACGAATCTCACATCGTCTGGGAGTCGTTCCAAACCCCCATTTTCTTACTATAAAAAGACATACATGGTACATTTTCAAAACATAGAAAATTCTAAGGGAAAACTTAAAATTCACTAGAAATAGTGAATCAAAGAGGGGTTTAGGGTTGAATAAATTTCCTTAAACAAGTTTTAATTGATAAGTATATTCTACTCTAAAAGGTCTCTAATTGACTTTTTCTTTATTAATGCTTATTAAACAAAGGCTAAATTACAAATTACACGTCTAACTTTAACTTGTTTTTAATTCGGTTATTTAAGTTTCACTCTTTTTCATTTCATTCTTTTAACTTTCATTTGTTTTCATTGTATTCCTTCCATCCAATCCATACTGGACAATATTAAGCTAATATAAAGATTGGACAATATTGACAGAATGACTAAAATAAAAACATATTTAAGTTAAAGATTGAAAAAACAAATGAAACTTGAATGAATAATTTGAAAATAAGTTAAAGTTGGAGGATGAAATTTGCAGCTTAAACTTTTATATAAATATGTTTTATATAAAAATAAATTTTTTTTATCATTAAATAAAATGTTGATGAGTAGATAACTAGATATGTAATTATAGTCCATTTTTATTTTTATTTTATTTGAGGAAAAAGTAATGGATGATGTACAACTGACCTGGATATCATGATTACTACAGGTTTGATAATTGCCATGCATTTAGGATCCATTCGGTTAGGTATTTTGGGAATTTAAAAGAGTGTTAAAAAAAAAAAATGCCCAAAACGCTGTTTTGCAACCACTATTCCTCACAGCTTTTTTACAACCACTCATTTTAAACTCAAAATATTGTTTTCCAACAATTCATACAAACACACTCTTAGTCCAATTATGCAATCTACTTCAAACAATTATTATGCAATCCAAAATTTTAAGATCACGACTTTCCAAGTTTTGGAAAGTTTCAAACAATGACCAAAAGACTTTGGAAGTTTTGAACAATGACCAAAGACTTGGTGAGACATTAACAACATTAAAGTCTTCTAATGGTATCAATCGTTTTCAAGATTAAAGGTTTCAATTAACTGAGCTAAAAAAGTCTTGGCATAGGTTTTGAAGTGTATTCCCCCATAACAGGGGTTTTCAAGTTTGAATGAATCTAGAAAATCAATAACTTGAAAGGAGTAGTTGTATATCATCAAATAATTATATACCTCAAAAGTCACGCTAGTCAATAGTGGGACCATATGGCCATTATTTTCCATGTATAAATATATTTTATGAACACTAACCAAAGACTCATTACAATATTATTAGGATTAAAGTGTTCTCTAACAACACCACATGTTTTGAAGTTTTTTTATTTTTTATTTATTTATAATTTTTTATTTATAACAAAAGAGGGAAGATTGGAATACTTGATTTTTCCATTGATAGTTATATCTAATTAGAATACACTATCTTTTCAAATAAACCAATCTAACAGTAAATAAATTTTAATTTATTTTTGATTAGATTTCCTTGAACAAATTTTAATTAATATGTATATTCTACTCTAAAAAGTCTCTAATTGACTTTTGATTTATTAATAATTTTTTAAAAGAGGCTAAATTACAAATTACACCTCTAACTTTGACTTGTTTTTAATTCGGTTCTTTAAGTTTCACTCTTTTTCATTTCATTCTTTTAACTTTCATTTGTTTTCATTGTATTCCTTCCATCCAATCCATATTGGACAGTATTAAGCTGATATAAAGATTGGACAATATTGACAAAATGACTAAACTAAAAACATATTTAGGTTAAAAATTGAAAAAACAAATGAAACTTGAATGAATAATTTGAAAATAAGTTACAGTTGGTGGATGTAATTTGCAGTTTAAACTTTTATATAAATATGTTTTATTTAAAAAAAAAAATTTTGATCATTACATAAAATGTTGATGAGTAGATAACTAGATATGTAATTATAGTCCATTTTTATTTTTATTTTATTTGAGGAAAAAGTAATGGATGATGTACAACTAACCTGAATATCATGATTGCTACAGGTTTGATAATTGCCATGCGTTTAGGATCCGTTCGGTTAGGTGTTTTGCGAGTTTAAAAGAGCGTTTAAAAAAAAAAAAAAAATCCAAAACGCTGTTTTGCAACCACTACTCCTCACAACTTTTTTACAAACACTCATTTTAAACTCAAAACATTGTTTTCCAACAATTTATACAAACATACTCTTAGTCTGCAATTATGCAATTTGCATCAAACAATTATTATGTAATCCAAAATTTTAAGATCACAACTTTCCAAGTTTTTGAAAGTTTCAAACAATGACCAAAAGACTATGGAAGTTTTGAACAATGACCAAAGACTTGGTGAGACATTAACAACATTAAAGTCTTCTAATGGTATCACTCGTTTTCAAGATTAAAGGTTTCAACTAACTGAGCTACAAAAGTCTTGGCATTGGTTTTGAAGTGTATTCCCCCATAACAGTGGTTTTCAAGTTTGAATGAATTTAGAAAATCAATGGCTTGAAAGGAGTAGTTGTATATCATCAAATAATTATATACATCAAAAGTCATGCTAGTCGATAGTGGGACCATGTGGCTATTATTTTCCAAGTATAAATATATTTTACAAACACTAACCAAAGACTCATCGCAACATTATTAGGATTAAAGTCTTCTCTAATGGTGCCACATGTTTTGAAGTTTTTTTTTTTGTTTTTTGTTGTTTGTTTGTTTATTATTATTATTATTATTATTATTATTATTATTATTATTTTAATTTGATAGTTATAATGAAAGAGGGAAGATTGGAATCCTTGATTTTTCCATTGACAGTTATATCTAATTAGAATACACTATCTTTTCAAATAAAGCAATCTAATAGTGAATAAATTTTAATTTATGTTTGATTAAATTTCCATGAACAAATTTTAATTAATATGTATATTCTACTCTAAAATGTCTCTAATTGACTTTTGATTTATTAATACGTTTTTAAAAGAGGATAAATTACAAATTACAGCTCTAACTTTGACTTGTTTTTAATTTGGTTCTTTAAGTTTCCCTTTTTTTCATGTCATTCCTCTAATTTTCATTTGTTTACACTGAATTCCTTCCATCCAATCCATTTTGGACGATATTAAACTAATAGCAAGATTGAACAATTATGATGGAATGACTAAATTGATAACATATTTAAGTTAAAGATTGAAAAAAAAAATATGAAACTTAAATGACTAATTTGAAAATAAGCTAAACATGGAGGATGTAATTTGGAGTTTAAAATAAAATAAATATGTTTTATATAAAAAAAAAATAAAAAAATAAAAATTTCATGATCATTACAGGGGATGTGGATGACTAGATAACTAGAAATGTAATTATAGTTTGTTTTTATTTTTATTTTATTTGAAAAAAAAAAAAAGTAATGAATGACTTAAAACTAACCTGGATATCATGATTGCTATACATTTGATAATTGCCATATACGTATGTGGGGGGTGAAAACCCAGAGTTACTTAATGGGCCCGGGGCACCATATTAAGAAGTATTATATTTCCGATGAGCAATAGTTGGGTGGGGACGGCCCATCTGAAGGCAGGAAGCCCAGATTTATGGGGGGAATTACCATCCGAAGAGGTCCCTATTAGTCCGAAGATGTTTTACTCCTCGGCCACAAATGGCCCTGACCAAACAGACGTGTGGAAGGTCCGAATAATCTTCCTAGCAATCCCAATGATAATGATAAGTCCTAGGTAGGTCTGGAGATGATCTGAGCAAAAAATATCTAAAGGAAAAGCTGCTACCTCCGCTTTTAATGCACTGCAACAGCTTTTCTGGCCGCATTTATGTTAAGAAGACCCCTGAACAGTGCAATTTCAGCTATCGCCACTCACCAAGAACTAAAGTGGACACCTAACGTGACGTGTACTTGAGTGGATATGCAGATGAAGAACAGGTGGACGGTGGAGATGGTGGTAAAGGGTGCTATATAAAGAAGAAGGGTTCCTGATAGTAGGGGGAGAAAAAAGGAGAGAAAGAAGAGCTTTACTGTAGCTCTGAATGTTGTGATCACTGTTCACTTAATAAAACATCTCTTCGGATATTCATTCATGGAGTTACTTAAGCATTTTTTCATGTTATCATCACTGCAAGTAACCTAACCAACCATTGTTTACTTCATAACCAGCCTAGCTCTTTGGCCCGCTCTCTACAAATTCATTGTTCTGGGTTCGTTGGGCCTTTCACCCATATCTTTTGGGCTTGGGCTACAAAAATAGACCCTACAATTTGCGCCGTCTGTGGGAAGAGCTCGTGCAGGGGCGAAGACAACAATAGGTGACGGCTGAACACGGTCAACAAGAAGCGGAGTCTAGGGCATCTCAGCATGTGGACCCTTTTCTTAACCTAGAGCGAAGACAAGACCACGAGGGTAGCGTGCAAACCGTGCCCCCTGGTCAGAACCAATCACATGGCGGGAGCCACATGTCCTATGCAGAGAAGAACCGAGATTTGCAGCGGGAGGTCGAAAAGTTAAAAAAGGAGTTACGCCATGCAAAGAGGAAACGGGCTTCCTCGTATTCTGATGAGGACCCTGATGATGAGCCGGACGTCACTTATCAACCCAAATCCAGGACACCGGCCAGCGAGTCCTATACCTATGAAGAGGAACCTCCTCACAAGGGGCAATGCAGAAGTCCATCACGTGGAGACGTGGGAAACGACGCCATGAGTAGGGCTCTAAACCAGATTTCCAGGTCACCCTTCACGCGCAGGATTGAAGAGGCTAGACTTCCTCAGCACTTTAACCAACCAACGTTCACCATCTACAACGGCAAAACAGACCCCGTGGAACACGTGAGTCATTTTAACCAAAGGATGGCTGTCTACTCCAGGGACGAAGCGCTGATGTGCAAGGTTTTCCCTTCCAGTCTTGGGCTAGTTTCCATGAGGTGGTTCGATGGGCTGAACCCAAATTCCATCAGCTCTTTCAAAGAGCTCACCCAAGCTTTTGGTTCACAATTTGTCACCTGCCGAAGAGTGGCCCGACCTCTGTCTTCTCTGCTGTCTTTGAGCATGCAAGAAGGAGAGTCCCTGAAGGTGTATTCGGATAGATATTGGGAAATGTTTAATGACATGGAGGGCAATTTTGAAGCAATAGGCCTAGAAACGTTTAAGCTCGGCCTCCCTACCGATCATGGTTTAAGGACATCCTTGTCTGGTAAACCCGTTACTAACATTTGTCAGCTAATGGATTGCATTGAGAAGTATAAGAGAGTTGAAGAAAACCAACAACAAGGAAAAGGCTATCCCCCTAGAAAAGAAGGATTTCAGGTCGGATCGATACACCAACAGCAAACCGAGGAGAGATTTTCCTGCGCAGTCAAGAACAGCCAATCCCCAGACTGTCAACACTGTATTCAGAGACCTAGTCCACCAAGTTTTAGAAAAGGTCAAGAACGAGCCGTTCTTCAAGTGGCCGAACAAGATGGTAGGGAATCCTGACAGACGTAATCGCAATCTCTACTGCCAATAGATGACATGTTGGTGACATGTTGGTGAAAAGCAAAGTGGTGGCCGAGCACGTGAAGGACCTAGAAAGCACCTTTGAAGTTCTCAGGAAGTACAAGCTGCGCTTGAACGCTGCTAAGTGCTCGTTTGGTGTGGGGTCAGGCAAGTTTCTGGGATATATGGTAACTCATAGGAGAATTGAGGTCAACCCTGATCAAATAAGGGCCATCAATGAGTTGCAAGCTCCTCAGAATCCCAAGGAGGTTCAAAAACTGACAGGGATGACGGTAGTCCTAAATCGATTTATCTCTCGATCAGCAAATAGGTGCCAGCCCTTCTTTTCCTTGATTAACAAGTGGAAAGGGTTCAAGTGGATAGAAGAGTGTGCTGTGGCCTTCCAACAGTTGAAAGATTATCTAGCTCGACCACCAATCATGTCCAGCCCTGAGCCCGATGAGGTCTTGTTTGCATATATCGCTGTAACTACCCATGCTATAAGCTTGGTGCTGATCCGAGCACATGGCGATGTGCAGAAACCCGTTTATTGCTTAAGTAAGTCGCTGCATGAAGCCGAGGTCCGTTATTTACCATTGGAAAAGGCTATTTTAGCAGTAGTGCACGGTACACGAAAGCTCCCACATTATTTCCAAGCCCATACAGTCGTCGTTCTCACCCAGCTTCCGCTCAGGGCTATACTCCAAAGTGCAGACTACACTGGGAGAATTGCAAAATGGGAGACAATCCTAGGGGCTTTTGACATCAAGTATATGCCACACACTTCGGTCAAGGGCCAGGTGCTTGCTGATTTGGTAGCCGAGTTCACGGAGCCCCGGTTAGAAGAGGTAAAACTGACATCAGACATGGATAAAAAATTGGTTGGCATGATTTCTCAACAAGGCCCTTCCCATTGGGAGGCGTACGTGGATGGGGCTGCAAACCAGAGGGGCTCCAGAGTAGGGCTAGTGCTGATATCCCCCGAGGGAATCATTATTGAAAAAGCATTAAGGCTGGGCTTCTCGGCGACCAATAATGAGGCGGAATACGAAGCCCTATTGATGGGGATGAGTATGGTCCAAAGGATGGGAGGAAAGGCAGTAAAGGTATTCTCGGACTCAAGGCTGATTGTGGGTCAAGTTCAGGGGGAGTTTGAGGCAAAGGACGAAAGAATGCAAGGATAATTGAGCCGAGCTAAACATCTGCAGTCAGGGTTCGAGTCTTTCAGCTTGCTGCATATTCCTAGGAGTGGCAACTCACACGCTGACTCCTTGGCCACTCTAGCCACCTCTTCGGCACAAGATTTGCCGAGAGTTATCCTCGTTGAGGACTTGCATAGGCCTACTGAAGCAGGAAAAGAAGTAATTCAAGTACATCAGGTCAGGGCTGGACCCAGCTAGATGGACCCGTTAGTTAAGTTTCTAAAGGAAGATATCTTACCTGAAGAGAAGGGAGAAGCCGATAAAATTCGGAGGAAAGCCGCCAGGTTCTGGTTGTCTGGAGATTAGAAACTATACAAACGTTCCTATTCAGGACCGTACTTGTTGTGCGTGCATCCGAAAAAGGCTGAGCTGTTATTAGAGGAATTGCACGAGGGAATCTGTGGAAGCCACACCGGAGGTAAATCCCTGAATCACCGAGCCATCACTCAAGGTTATTGGTGGCCAAACATGCAAAAAGAAGCCCTGGATTATGTTAAAAAATGTGATCAATGCCAGCAATTCGCCCCACACATTCATCAACCTAGAGGGACTCTCAACCCGCTGTCCAGCCCATGGCCTTTCGCCCAATGAGGCTTGGATATCGTGGGACCATTCCCTAAGGCTGCAGGAAACAAAAAATATCTGCTGGTCGGCACTGACTACTTCACCAAGTGGGTCGAAGCAGAACCTCTTGCCAACATCCAAGACGTAGACGTGCAAACGTTTGTGTGGAAGAGTATAGTTACTTGATTTGGAGTCTCATGTATTCTCATCTCGGACAATGGCTTGTAGTTTAATAGCAAAGCGTTTAGGAGTTATTGTAGCGAACTGGGGATCATTAATAGGTACTCTACCCCAGTTTATCCCCAGGGTAATGGCCAGGCCGAAGCTGTTAACAAGGTCATTGTGAATGGCTTGAAAAAGAGATTAGATGACACGAAGGGTAAATGGGTAGAAGAATTGCCACATGTGCTCTGGGCTTACAGAACTACTCCACGCAGGTCTACTGGAGAGACCCCTTTCTCAATGACCTACGGGGCTGAAACTATCATACCTTTAGAAACTGGGTTCCCGACGCTGAGAACTAGCTCATTTAGTCCGACGAATAACAATGAACAGCTAGAGAAGAGCTTGGACCTAATTGATGAAAGGAGGGAAAACACAATGGTCCGATTAGCGCATTACCAACAAAAGCTTAGACAGGGCTACGACGCCAACGTAAGGCTCAGACCTCTGGAACCTGGCGATCTGGTACTAAGAAAGGTGGTTGGCGTTGCCAAGAGCCCACCTTAGGGAAAATTAGGGCCTAACTGGGAAGGACCATATCGTATTACTTCAGGAGCTGGCATTAGGGCATATTTCTTTGAAGACCTGGACAATCATGTGATACCACGCCCATGGAATGTAAACAACCTCAAAAGGTATTATTATTAATCAAACTTTTCTTTTAATCAGCATATCGAACTGTTACGATTTCTTTAAGTGTTTAAACTTAAATCCATTCATGCCTGTAGTCCTCAGACCAGATGATATGGGTTAGTTAACACTTCGTTACGATTACTTTAAGTGTTTAAACTTAAATCCATTCATGCCTGTAGTCATTGGACCAGATGATATGGGTTAGTTAACACTTCGTTACGATTTCTTTAAGTGTTTAAACTTAAATCCATTCATGCCTGTAGTCCTCGGACCAGATGATATGGGTTAGTTAACACTTCGTTACGATTTCTTTAAGTGTTTAAACTTAAATCTATTACATGCCTGTAGTCCTCGGACCAGATGATATGGGTTAGTTAACACTTCGTTACGATTTCTTTAAGTGTTTAAACTTAAATCCATTCATGCCTGTAGTCCTCGGACTAGATGATATGGGTTAGTTAACACTTCGTTACGATTTCTTTAAGTGTTTAAACTTAAATCCATTCATGCCTGTAGTCCTCGGACCAGATGATATGGGTTAGTCAACACTTCGTTACGATTTCTTTAAGTGTTTAAACTTAAATCCATTCATGCCCGTAGTCCTCGGACCAGATGATATGGGTTAGTCAACACTTCTTTACGATTTCTTTAAGTATTTAAACTTAAATCCATTCATGCCTGTAGTCCTTGGACTAGATGATATGGGTTAGTCAACACTTCGTTACGATTTCTTTAAGTGTTTAAACTTAAATCCATTCATGCCTGTAGTCCTCGGACCAGACGACTTGATTTAGTTAGCACTCTATCACAACTCTCTGAATGTTTGAATCTAAATCCAATATAATGGTTTTTATTGAAGTATCATTCTCTTATGAGCCATGATTGAAGTTCCTGAATGTGTTTAAATTAACCCTAACCTACATCGCCCCTTATTCTTTCGTGCAAACTTGGAGAGGCTTGTGAGGCTTTTCACCATAACCCCTGTTGTTTTTGTTATTTAGTAATAGTTCTCATGCATTCTGCCCCTTTCTAATACCAATCTTAGTCATGCGCGTCGTTAACATGATATCAGGATCACAATAAAGTTAAAGTACAATACTTAATAATAACAGTAAGTTATATTACACACAACAAAGGAAATAAATGCGAAGGAGAAACTGCTTCATTAATTAAAAGAGTAGATTACAATCTCTTACAAAAATAAAAACAAAAGAGAAAAGGCAAAAAGCCCTATACATCTACTCTTGGGCTGGAGGGACAACAAGATCAGCAGCTTGCCCTAACCGAGCAGCAGCTTCTGGGGTTTGGCTCTGGGACTCAGCAGGAGCCTGCTCTCCGTCCAACCCTTGACTCTTGTCTTTGGCTGATTCAGCTGGCTTGCCCTTATCACCTGTTTGACCAGCCTCTCTGGGTGCATCAAGGGCGGATGGAGAAGCTTGACTGACTAAGCTTTGCTCCGTAGCCTCAAAAAGCTGTGGAGCAGGAGGAGGGTCAGTCTCAAGGAGCTCTTGGATGTCTGGTTCATAGTATATGCTCCCAGGTAGCCTTAGGGGAGAGTCTGAAGGGACCCCAGTAGCGTCCAGTGCCTTCTGCCAAGTTACGTCGCAGTACTCACGAGCAACCGAAGCAAATTGCTCCGTAAGCAGCTTCCCAGTCTCATCCACCCCCAGTTGATATGCCGCCTTTCTCTCAGCTTCAACTGACTCCTTGTCCAGTTGAACCTCCTACTCGGCTGCTCGGGCGCCCTCTCTGGCTTTTTGGAGTTCAGCCTTGAAACCCTTCACTATTTGATTTCTGCCATACGCAATTGTTTGCGTTGCTCCTCGGCCTGGGTCTCGGCGTTTTGGAGGCCGGCCTTACAGTTGTCCCTCTCCCGGGTCACGACCTTAAGCTGCTCGGATGTGCGAGCATAATCATCCTTCAGCTGGCCAAGAGTCTTCTCCACCTCGGATTGAGACTGGACTGCTACTTAGGCCTCGAGGTAGGACTTTTTGTTCCATTCCTCAGCCACGTAGATCTGCTGAGTAATCTGCATGACAACATTTTTAGCATAAGCTGAAGAAAGGAAGCAAAGCAAATTAAAAATGGAACTCAAATTAAGAGAGCAAGTTCATTTACCATGGCCATATCCCTCTTAAGGGATAAGAAGAGCTCCTGTTGGTTGAAACGCCTGTAGGACTCCATATCATGAGGGAGGAGGAGTGGCTGTTGTAGGGCCTCAGCAACGTATCCTGCCCTTCCCTCATCATAATTCCTGAGGGATATATCCCAAAGAATGGGGGCGCCATCCAGCTCAAGCCTTGGGGACCATATGCGAGGTCCTACTCCTCGGCGGACCTCAGCCCCAACGTTCTCATCACGGCTTTCAGTGGAAGAGGCCCTTTTGCCTCGGTCCCTCGCTGTCTTCTGCTACTTGCTTACTTTTGGTGGCACCCCCACCTCCCTCTCTTCGGGCTCGAGGGGCCTCTTCTTCTGAAGGTTCGGTATGGGTTTCAAGCTGACTCCAGGAGCCGTGGGAGGTGCTAGAGGCAGGATCTCTACTGCATGAGAGGTCCCAGTGCCTTTTTGGTCGACCTTTTGGCCCCTATTCTTCATCAGGCGTTTCAAGTCTGCTATGTCGTCGTCCGAAGAGTCGTCAAGGAGGGCAGTTATCAGAAATGGGCGGACACTGGACTGTCTGTCACCTTCTGCCTCAGCGTCCGAGACCTCTACCACTTGATTTACCCCTGAAGCTTCCCCCCCCGAAGTGGAACTTGTCTATTTGTTCTTCTAGCAAGGAGGTGGAGGAGCCAACCTTTTCACCCTCAACCTCTGGTCCGAGGGGAACTTCCTGGGGTGGCTGTACGAGAGGGGGTATACCCTGGGTGTTTGGGTGTGGTACAGGGGGAAGGTCATGCAGAGCCAAAAAACCCTTAAACGAAACATCGATGCGGTTGAGACGTTTGTCTTCCTGGATTATTGCGTTGCCGATCGGTTGGAAGTCTTTTCGCTTCGCTTTGTACCCTAGGATGAGGGGAGCCAATTAGAGTTGTCCGTCCTCGCTTACGAAGATCTCGGACCGTAGCAAATAGTTGAGTGCAGTGAAGTTGGTGAGGCTGAGCTGAGGAGAGATGTTTCTTTTATCTGTTACAAGTCACAGCAGAGCTTTGTTAGAAACTAGAAATCAGCAACACAAGAAGAATCAAAAAACGGTTAAAAGACGAAGATCCTGAGCCTATGGTTAGTGTGCCTAAGTCTAATGTGTCCCACCTGGCTCTCCTAGTCAGGTCGGACAGTGAGGGCCGTCATGCCACGCCCCCGAGATGATCACATAGTCATCCTTCATCCCTTTATTGGATTTGGGGAGGCAGGAAATGAGCCTAACAATGTCGGACTGGGATTTTAAATAATATCCCGCTCCTTGCTGGCTGTAAAACTCATACATGTGCACTACGTCAAGCTAAGTGAGCCCCAATCCTAGGTGGCGGTTAAGGTCCTCAATTGCTCCTAGGATCCTAAACATGTTAGGCGCGCATTACCAAGGGGTAATCCTATGGTTTCGAAGGTAGCTAGTGGTGATAGGGCTCATAGGGATCGTCATTCCCCCCTCTAGGAAGGCGATGACCGGAATCACAACTTCCCCCGTTTTTTGATCAGTTAATATTTTTTCCGGAGGGCAATACCTCACACCCACGTTTGGAGGTATGCGGTATGTGGCCCTAAACTTCTCCAACTGGGCAGGGCTGTCTACCAAATACTCGAGTTTACCTATCACTCAACGGAAAAATGGAGGTACAACGTAGTAGTGAGAAAATGGTCACTCAAACTGAAAAATGGACGGCCGAAGAGAAAATTGAAGGATTGAGATGATGAAAACTTACAGGAACGGGACTAGAGACCGATCTCTGAACTCGCAGAAGGATTCCTGAGGACTCTAGGAAGAAGCGAAATCGGCGATTGGAAGAGCTCTGAGGGTTTGAGTGCTTGTTCTTGTGGGATGGTCTGAAAGTTGCAAAGTAAAGGAGAAAGGTCCACCTCTGAGATTTTATACGAGGCCAAACGAAGGGGCGGAAGTTATTTCATCCAAGTCCCGAGGAAGAACCCCATCCGTTGGATTAATAGCCTACCGTTGGATGCAAAGGACAAGGCGCCTCCTGGAGTAATTAATGTAGCGCTTTGGGAATATGGAAGACAGCGGCAGCAATGATGGAGCGCGCGCATCTATACCTACACACGTGCCAGGCTGAATCTTTGTCTATTTTTCAAGCTTTTACTCCGTGACTAGTCAAAATCCCATTTTTCCTCTTCGGACGCGAGGGAAAAATAGAGATTTTGAGTGGCTATTGTGGGGGGTGAAAACCCAGAGCTACTTAATGGGCCCGGGGCACCATATTAAGAAGTATTATATTTTCGAGGAGCAACAGTTGGGTGGGGACAGCCCATCTGAAGGCAGGAAGCCCAGAAGTATGGGGGGAATTACCGTCCAAAGAGGTCCCTATTGGTTCGAAGATGTTTTACTCCTCGGCCACAAATGGCCCTGACCAAACAGACGTGTGGAAGGTCTGAATAATCTTCCTAGCAATCCCAATGATAATGATAAGTCCTGGGTAGGTCTGGAGATGATCAAAGCAAAAAATATCTAAAGGAAAAGCTGCTACCTCCGCATTTAATGCACTGCAACAGCTTTTCTAGCCGCATTTATGTGGAGAAGACCCCTGAACAGTGCAACCTCAGCTACCGCCACTCACCAAGAACTAAAGCGGACACCTAACGTGACGTGCACTTGAGTAGATATGCAGATGAAGAACAGGTGGACGGTAGAGATGGTGGTAAAGGGTGCTATATAAAGAAGAAGGGTCCCTGATAGTAGGGGGAGAAAAAAGGAGAGAAAAAGGAGCTTTACTGTAGCTCTGAATGTTGTGATCACTATTCACTTAATAAAACATCTCTTCGGATATTCATTCATGAAGTTACTTAAGCACTATTTCATGTTATCATCAATGCAAATAACCTAGCCAACCATTGTTTACTTCATAACTAGTCTAGCTCTTTGGCCCGCTCTCTACAAAGTCATTGTTCTGGGTTCGTTGGGCCTTTCACCCATATCTTTTGGGCTTGGGCTACAAAAACAGACCCTACAACGTAGTTTGCAATTATGCAATCTGCATCAAACAATTATTATATAGTCCAAAATTTTAAGATTATAACTTTCCAAGTTTTTGAAAGTTTCAAAAAATGACAAAAAGACTTTGAAAGTTTTGAACAATGACAAAAGATTTGGTGAGACGTTAACAAGATTAAAGTCTTCTAATGATGTTACTCGTTTTCCTGAGATAAAGGTATCTGGCATATCAATGACTTAGAAAGAGATGCAATTATTTTCTCCCACACAAAATTTTAAGAGATAAAGTTACTAATTAAACTTTTCTTACCTGTTATTTTGGAAGACTATGTCTTTCCTATAAGTCCACTCCCCACAGTAACTTATTAAAATATAACAAATGTATGAGTACATATTTAGAAAAAGCTAGTCCATATTAGGAAAGATCAATCCAAACAATCATGCATTATATTGTTTAAGTTGTACCAATTACATTCTAGTTACCAATTTATCATTTTTTTGCAATACATTTATTACTCTAAACAAAAATGTAGTACAATTTATAGTATCTTTAAAATTTAGTAATAAGGGAATCAAAGATTAAGAAATAGAAATAACATTAGGTATATTAGAGACTCTTTAACAACGTGTCTAACAATCTAAGCACTAAAATAATTGGTACTCTTTTACTCCAATGACAAATTTGGATTCTGAAGGCATGGGTTTGTATGTGTTCACAACTTGAGCTTCAGCCCTCCTCTCACTCTCTCTCTCTCTCTCTCATGCACATATATACACACAATTTTAGTAAAAAAAAAAAATTGGTGAGTATTTGATGGAGTTGTAGCTCGAAACTCAAGTCTTTAATAAAGGTTTTAAAATGCATTTAAAATTAGCGTCTAAGGAGGTGGAATTAAATGAGGGTGAAAAAGATGTTGGTGATGAGGGGTTGTTGGCTTTAGATTCAATGAAGAATGTGGGGAAAAAATTAGTGATATTAAGAAATTCTACAATGAAAGAGAAAGTGGTAAGAAATTATGGAACAAAGGAGAAAGATGGGTGATAGCAACAAAGTTTAATTTGGAGTAGACCTCTTCGACTTGTTTGTCATCTTTATGACAATGTCATTTTTGGTATTATGAATTTCAGTTACAAGCTATATTCAGCAATAAGTTTCAATAGTAATCTTGTAGTCTCTCATATATATATATTTTGAGGTAGTCAAAGAAAAATGAGACCAGTCTCTTATAGCGGCGGTTTTGGATACACCGCAAAAAAAAAAAAAAAAATGCAGCCCAAACCCAACTTTTTTTGTAGTGTAAGAAGAATGAGATTAGTGTTAGTTTCCTTCCTTCAAAGAAAGTATCGTGTTTGGCTCACCATAGATAACTTATTAAAAATCTAATTAGACACTTACCAGGATAATTAACACGATTTCTCCTAGTTCAATCTAGCATGAATCTTTAGCAAATAGTTATATTGTCCAAATGTCATGCTAGTTAATAGTTGGACCATGATGCCATTACTTTCCAAGTCTAAATTGAATTTTTGAACACTAACCAAAGACTTATTCAATGTAATTAGGATCAAAGTCTTCTAACAAAACCACATGTTTTGAAGTCTTCTGGATAATTTGATAGTTACAACAAAGGAGGGAGGATTTGAATCATAAAGACTCCAGGAGGTGTCAACAATTGAGCTTCAAAAATCTTCGCATAGATTTTGAAGTATATTCCCCCAAGTTTTCAAGTTTGAATGAATTTAGAGAATTAAAAACTTGATATGAGTAGCTATATATCACTATAAAATTATATAGTTCAAAAGTCATGCTAGTCGATAGTGGGACCATGTGGCCATTAATTTCCAAGTCTAAATTTATATTATGAACACTAACCAAAGACCCATTGCAATATTATTAGGATTAGAGTCTTCTAATAGTACCACATGTTTTGAAGTTTGTTTTTTTAATTCGATAGTTATAACGGAGGATGGAAGATTGGAATCCTTGATGTCTCCATTGAGACCCCTATTTTTGTCATAGAGTTTTCTAATTTATCCTAAAATTAGGAATATATACTATCATTTAAATTTAATCATGGGCATGGTTTATTATCCAAAAAAAATTGGGCAAGATAAGCACAAAATAGAGTCGAAATATAGATTTGTATTTTCTTTTTGATGAAATTAGATTTGTATTTTGTATCATAATAAAAGAATAAAAATTGTTTTTTTTTTTTTTAAAGTATATTAATATTGGCTATCTTTTTTCTTTCTTATAATAATTAAATGTTATAAGAATTAGATGTTTCTCCTAAAACAAATTATAATGTTCAAATAACACACAATTGTAATTCAATTTATTTATAGCACACCAATGTAATTCAATTTATTTATATAACAAATAAGAGGAAGAAAAAAATTATAGATAAAATCATATTTATATTTAATTTAGGTTTTTAGATATAAATATAAGTTAGTTATTAATATAAAAAAGGGTAAAATATATATAGTTGGTCTCTCTATCCTTTAGGTTGTTTTTTAATTTGGATTCTAACCTTTTGGTATTGTGTCAAAATGGTCATTATCATTAAGTGGTGGATAAAAAATGTTGAAATTGTTAATGGTGATATTAAAATATTATTTTTATGTCAAATAAGCTGCCACTTAGAATTTTTGAAAAATATAACCAAAAAAGCTAAAAATTTATGAAAATTAAAATCACAAACATATTTTGGGTTTAAAATTTTATCAAAAGAAAAATTCTTTAGATTTAATCTTAACATTTTCGAGCTAAAGGAACTCTTCGGTTAGATTTTCTTTGCAGCTTCCTCCTTAAGTTCTTTTCATTTAATTTTTCTATCATCCCCGTAGCTAATGGAAGAACCAAAATCAAGTATTAGTCACACCTAAAGCCTTCATGAGTTCTCAGAATAAAAGAAAAGTAAATCTGAATGCAACGTCCATTGAAAACTCATCTAACATATAGCCTATTTCTACTTGAACTTTGTTACTAGAGTTAAGCAACTGTATGAGCCTTCCAAAATATGTATACATACATTTTGTAATATTTTAATAAGTTAATCGAGGGAGTGGACTTATGGGGAAGATAGAGTCTTCCAAAATAATAGGTAAGAAAAGTTTAATTAGTAGCTTTATCTCCTAAAATTTGTTTGGGAGAAAATAATCATGAAAACAAGTGACACCATTATTAGAAGTATTTAATCTTGTTAACGTCTCATCAAGTCTTTGGTCATTGTTCAAAACCTCCACAGTATTTTGTTCATTGTTTGAAACTTTCAAAGACTTGGAAAGTTGTAATCTTAAAATTTTGGACTATATAACAATTTTTTGATGTAGATTGCATAATTGCAAGACTAAGTGTATGGCAATTATCAAACGTCTAGCAATCATGATATCCGGGTCAATTTTACGTCATCCATTACTTTTTCCCCAAACAAAATAAAAAATAAAAAAAGGACTATAATCACATATCTAGTTATCTACTCATCCACATCCTATGTAATGATCAGGAATTTATTAATTTATTTATATAAAACATATTTATTTAAGTTTTAACACCAAATTACATCCTCCAAAGTGCAGAAAATAGTTTATCGAAGCTAAACAAGGTACACAGTCATGAAATGCAAATTTCATAGGCCAACCTCAATTACACACGAAGATGTGTGATACACAAAAACCTTTTTCTTTAAAAAAAAAAAATTCATAAACAAACCTAGAATGCAATCCATGAATGTAATACAAAAGAAAATCTTAATGAAAAACATTTTGGTCACAAGAGATTGAGAGATTAAGCACAGGGACCATGTCAGACAAACTCACTAAGACTGAGTCTTCTGCATCCACTCTCTTAGATGCAAAATTGGGATTGGAGTTTCTAGATGAACTAGACTTAAACTTAACTCTTGTATTAGCATAAAGGTTAAGAGCCTTTACCAATTCATGAATAAGTGCCATAGGATCTTGTGCTTTTGGCACAGACACTTTTTTTTTTGTTGCTTGCTTAGAAGCTTGCAACTTAAAAAAAAAAAATTGGACGTGTATGTCCAGCTCCACCACAAAAATGACAAAGCCATTGAGGTTTGTGTTGTTTCTTGCTTCTAGGATGATTGGGTTTTTTGGGTTTTGACTCACTTAGATCTATCCTAATTCTCCTAGTAGCTAGAGTTTCTTCCTTAGGTTCCCTAACTTCGGGAGTGGAAATAGATGTAGTAGGTACAAACTTAGGAGGATGAACAACAAAAGTAGAAAACTTTCTACAAACCCTAACCCTATCTTATCAAAAAAAGATTTTTGAACATTTAACATATTATCCAGTTTAGAAGTAGAAGTCCTATCAAGTTGTTCTCTAGCAACAGATAATTCAGATTCTAAACTTTTGACTTTCTCAGCAAACCAAAGGCTTTTTTTGCCAAGAGGAATCAGACCATATCTACTATAAAAAGAACACCAAAGAATAACAAAAGGGAGAAAAAGTGGAAGGAAGAAATAGGGAAGTCCAAAAGAGAAGATCGCTTTATTCTACCTCCTCCAAATCTTCAAAAATATCAATTAACCTCTGACATACCTTCTACAAAAACATGCACACATCAATTCTCACGCTCTCCCATTCAAATAAAATCTTCCTCTTACTATGCATATTATTATATTTTACATTTCTTGGTACTTCAGTAGAAGTTTCCATGGACCATGTTAACTTAAATGTTTTACAATAAGAGTTCTTTAGGAGAAAATCACAGTAGTAACACGCTGCAACACCACTCTCGGGAAATTGCGACATCACTCTCGGGGAACTACTGCAAAATATTAGAATAGTACTGCACTAGAGTTTTGCGAAAGAGCCACTGCAACATTGCTCTCAAAGAACTACTGCAAAATGTTAGAATAGTACCCCATTAGAGTTCTGTGGTGGAACCACAACAACATCATTCTTAGGAAACCGCATCGCTCCCAAGGAATCGCTAACGAATGTCAGAACAATACCATATCATAATTTCGCAGAGCAACTACCACAACATCGTTACCGAGGATCCACTAAAGAATGTTAGATAGTATCATATCAGAGTTCCACAAAGGAGCTCTGCTGCAAAAGTAGTTCACAATAAATTGCAAGATAAGCCTTACATATTCTATTTTTAATCTCCTTTTTATTGTGAATATTATGAATTATTGCTTTACTCATTTTATAGGGAAAAAAGTCATTTTACAACATTCAAACACTTACAATCACTACAAGAAAAGAGTCTACTAGCGAGGCTCAAATACCCTCGCAAAAATTCAAATATCGTCGCAAAAGGTTATTAGCGAGGGCATTTGGCCCTCGAAGGCCGTCGTATTTGCACTTGTCACTAAAAGAGATTTTGCGACCATACCTTCGCAAATAAATAATTTACGAGGGTAATTTATCGTCACTACTGAACAAATTCACCCTCACAAATATATTACCAAACGACGAGAAAAGACGACGACTTATTTTTAGCGAGGGGAAACAGTAGTCGTTAACAACTATTTGTGAGGACCTTCATACCCTCAAATTATGTGTTTTAGGATTTTGTTCTTTCCCTTTTATAATTTTGATTGAATTTTGGTTTGGATTAATACTTAGTTGTTTTTGGAAATAGAAATTTGAATATGCCTGCCAATTTTTTGACTTATAAATTATTATAAAATCTATTTTTTTTTTTTAATTTCTTTAGTTTTATTTTAATTTTGGTTAAGTTAACACTATAATTTGTGATGATTTTTTATTATTATGATAGTTTTCTTATTCCTTAAGAGATGAGTTGTATATTAAGCAAATGTAACACACTACAACAAAGTTAGAAGAATATGGTTTACCTTAAAAATTATTAATGAAATACACAAAAAATATTAAAAATATTTGTAGAGATAAAAAGATTAAAAAAAGTATAAAAATCTTTTTTTTTTCTTTTTTTGAAAAAAAAGTAATTGTTACTTTTTGTATATTACACTTTACTGCATAATATTTATATTCCCATGTATCGTGTGAGCCTGCGGCTAGTTTCCTATAAAAACTGAATGATTCTACAAGTCTTCTATTGGGAATAAATTATAATCTTAGGTTGCTAAATGCAAATGTAGTAGAAACATGGTGAGAGAGAATAATGGGTTGTGCTCATGGTTTGTGTAATAAGCATGTGATATGATTATGGGCTTCCTTTATAATAGGATCTTTTGTTACTCTTAGAGCAAACAAAATGACGCCATTATCCCCACCCAAAATGTTTTCCTATAATGACAAGCTTTATCTTTTAACCTCTAAGAAATGCAATGCAATGGCCAAAGGACACTACAAGAAAAGAGTCTACTAGCGAGGCTCAAATACCCTCGCAAAAATTCAAATATCGTCGCAAAAGGTTATTAGCGAGGGCATTTGACCCTCGAAGGCCGTCGTATTTACACTTGTCACTAAAAGAGATTTTGCGACCATACCTTCGCAAATAAATAATTTTCGAGGGTAATTTACCGTCACTACTGAACAAATTCACCCTCACAAATATATTACCAAACGACGAGAAAAGACGACGACTTATTTTTAGCGAGGGGAAACAGTAGTCGTTAACAGCTATTTGTGAGGACCTTCATACCCTTACAATTAGTTATTTGCAAATTCCAAATTGACGACATACTTTTCAGTGACAAATAATGACATCGCTAAAATTTATTTGTGATGGCTTTTAACCCCTCACAACTTATTTTTAACGAGGGGAAGCAGTCGTCGTTAATTACTATTTGTGAGGACATTTATACCCTCGCAATAATGGCATCGCTAAAATTTATTTGTGAGAGCTTTTAACCCATCGCAACTTATTTTTAGCAAGGGAAAGTAGTCGTCGTTAATAACTATTTGTGAGGACATTTATACCCTCGCAACAATGGCATCGCAAAAATTTATTTGTAAGGGCTTTTAACTCCTCGCAACTTATTTTTAACGAAGGGAAGCAATCGTTGTTAATAAATATTTGTGAGGAAATTTATACCCTCGCAATAATGGCATCGCTCAAATTTATTTGTGAAGGCTTTTAACTTCTCGCAACTTATTTTTAATAAGGAGAAGCCGTCGTCTTTAATAATTATTTGTGAGAACATTTATACCCTCACAATAATTACATCGCTAAAATTTATTTGTGAGGACTTTTTAATCTCTCGCAACTTATTTTTAGCGAGATGTTAAGGGTGTCACTATTCTATTAATTGCGAGGGACTTTGTCATCACTATAAGTTATTTATGACCAAATTTTTATGTCATCAGTGGTAATATTTTATATAATTTTTGAAATATTTTATTATTTATTTTTAATTTATTTTATATCATTTTTGTTTAATCATCATGTTACAATAGTCCAATAATTACTAAAAATTGATCCATCGAAAGATAAAAATTCATATAAGTTCAAACTTTAAAATATAAATATACAAAGAAATCCTGAAATTCAACTTTATTTTAAACTTAAACAACTATTCTATGACAAGATCTATATTAGTCTTCCTCTGAGTCGCTCTCCAAGTTGTTTTCAACCTCTATGTTATTGTCTGAGTTGTCCTCTTCATCTCTGCTAGTACCATCCTAAAAAATAAATAAAAAAACATTAAACATGAGTTAAAATGAAACAATTGAAGTGAATTCTAGTATCCCTAGACTTCTCAAAGTAACCTTTTTTTTGTTTTTTTTAATTTAACAATAACAATAACTTAATTTGATTACTTAAACCACTATCAAAATTAAATATAAATTAAAATAGTATAACAATTATGAAAAATGTAAACCACAAAACACATATGATATACAAAATTAAATACAAAACCTATACACATCTATCAACTCAAAACAGTAGATAGTGTCATAATAGTTCTATTATCATTTATCAAAACTAAATATAAAATAATATAATATTATAATAGATGCAAGCTGTAAACCACAACAAACCAATAGAAAGTTGTAGAAGATCCAAGAGGCAAAAGCATAAGTCTGAGATTGTACCATGGTAGCTGGATCTATGTCAGATTGTTGTGGTATGCCCATCGACTGCAACTTTTGTGCAAACTTCTCCTCAAGCTTCTCCACAACTTTTGCAAGTTTGGAATCCATTTCCTCTCTAAGACAAGTCTCCAAATCTTCTTTTTCTTTTGTAAAATCTTCTCTGCAACGTTTGCTACAACCTTTACCAGATGAAGTTAAGCCGTACACATCCCTAGCCTTAATACCTATTCCCATGCCAAGAACACGACCATGACTTGGTTCACCAACCACCTCACGAAAGATCTGATAATCATTTGTCTTAGTAACTTCAGAAACTTGAAGACTGTAAGACTTTTTCATGTTAATTTCTTCTTTGTATTTATTTTATATGTTTCTTTATTTTTTCCTCTCCCTGGGAAATATTCACTAATAATGCATTCTGGTTTAATAAGCTGCAGTATCTTTTTTGCAAAAAAAGTGTTTTGTAACTCATAATGGGTAATGAAAACACACTGAGTAGAACCATAGAAGATATTGCTAAATATGATGAGCTAATTCATTGATTTTAACAATATCTAGGTATTTTTTTATGCATTGATGTATGTGTGACATAGTGTTTTGTGTTTGGGGACTTTTATATTGTTCTATGGCATAGTGTTCTGTGTCTTAGCCTCCTAGGCCTCTATATTGGGTATACAGATATCAAACTTCTTGGCCTTCTTTTAAGTTGAATAAACATGGTTGTCCAACACTCTTTTGAAGTAGCTAATGGTTCCTAGGACCATCCATTAGTTCTTTTAAATTTACTTTCAATTCAGTCTTGAATTCAGTGCCTTTTGTGGGCTACACAATCAGGAACACGAAACTACTGTTACATGGATGCTGTAAGAGTGAATCTTGGTAGTAAAAGCACAAACTTCTTTCTCCTTCTTCTTCCTTTAAAGGTTCTACATAACCTTTGACTTAGGACATGCTTTACAAAGATTGTTATGTTTTATATGCACCCTGACTTGATTTAGTGGAAGTTCAAGAAGAAAACACACGTGGTTTTGTGGTTTGAATCAATATTTGAGCCTGTATGGGACTTGTATTGCTTGTATGGTTTGCTTCTTACAAGATGGCTAAAGCATAAGCATTGATTTTCTTTGCAATTTGTAGGCCTTGATATTGTTTGCAGAAGCTTTGTTGAAGAAGCGGTAAAGAGTGGTTTTTGTTCCAATTCGGTATGAAACTTAGCTTATGTTTGTTTAAAATTGATTTATGAATATTTACCATCTGCACCATCAATGTTAGTTATGATTAATACAATGCTTTAATTGGTGTAGATAAAATGACGGTTGATAAATCTTGGATGCATCTTCCTACTAGATCTTGCACTGAGTATATTAATGGAGTTGAAAACTTTCTTGAGTATGCATTTAAACATTCAACAGATGGAGATATGATAATCAACTGTCCGTGTATTGATTGTAGCAACAGGTATCGTAGGACTCGGGATGAGGTCCAGTATCATCTTTTATTTAGGGGTATAAGGAGAGATTATACTACTTGGTACCTTCATGGGGAAGGTGATAGTGAAGAGATCTCAAGATACTGCAATATTTAAAAGAATAAAAAAAAATTGGTAACATTATTAAACTATATAAATATACAATAAAATGTAAAACTATTTGATGATAGTATAATATACCATTTCATATCTGTACTTGGCCATTGGTACAGAACCTGTAGTGGAAAAAATTTTAGACTTATTTCTGTTGTCCTTATTTGTCAAACTTGTCTCCTGCATGCATAATTCATACACTAAAACATTAGTTTCTATGAATTATTAACAAATAATGGTTAGAGAGAGAGTGAGAGAATTTATGACATGTATTTAATTTATACTCACCCCCCAATCTCCATTCATCCATTTATCTACCATCTCTTTCCAAAAAGGTGTAGGAATGAAGGACGGACCATTTTTGTAACGATCTTCTTTCGCTTCGTACTTCTTAAAAATAGGATTTCTAATGCGAAACATCCAATCAGAATAGCGGTGTTTCACTGATTCTATAAATGCCTTCTTGACTTCCTCATCAGGCTGCTTATGCTTAAAGCGTTGAGCTCTGTATCGAGCATATAAAGTCTCTAGCTCAGAATTTGGGTATTCTGTAAAAGTTGTCCAAGCTCCATTAAGTTTTTGGTGAAAAAGAATGGTAATCTCTCGAGTGGCTTTTGGTGTAATAATTCTGAAAATAGAAATCAAAGATGTTAACAATATCATATAACTATGATACCATAATTAATTTCAATAAACCAACATAGTAATAAGTCACTCACTTGCCATCATAAATCTCAACCTCTATTTCACCATCTCCAGCATTGATGCCTTTAGCCTTTCCTCTACCCCTCTTTTTTGATCCAACATTAGTACCTATTGATAAAACAAATAATAATAAAAATTTGATAAAGATCATGTACCTGTTGACATAATTATCTAGAATTATGTCAATTGTTTAAGTAAAAGCGATAAAAACAAAGGTATATAATGTAATACTACCTATTAAAATGGAATTAGATGCCTGATGTGCTTCTTCATCAGTTTGAGGCTCAGATGATGGACGTAGAGTTTGTGAGAGCTCTTGCTCAGAAACTTCATTATGATCAAAGGAAGGCCTAGTTGACTGAGTTTCTTGTAATTGAGAGTCTTGAGACTCACTAATGCCTTTACCTTTCCTCTTACCTTTCCTTGCCATGCCTACCTACTATTAGAAAAACTAACATTTGTAAACAACACAATGAAAGTAGAATATAAATATGTTAATGCGGTCACAAAAATTAAAGAACACTAGCAGTTATGAATATTAATGTGAAATTACACATGAAACACAGCTCTACCTAACTCACAAAGCTTTTACTTCAATGACATTACTGTCAAAAAAAAATATAACTAACAATTTTTTCAAAACTAAATACATGCTTATCATCCTATCACATTGATAAATTGAAACAGAAAAACATTCATTATATTACAATACAAAAAGATATCACAAAATTCAAAAAATTATATACGTATAAAATAAACCAAACATATTATTCTATCAAATCAATTCTTAAGATTGATTCTGTAAAGCTAATCATCCTTGTAACATTAGTTTATTCAAAGTTAAAGTAGGTCTTATTTATATAGATAGTAAAATATTATTTTAGATGTTTACCTTTGACTGATGGATCACCAAAAGCTGTAAAAGATTGAGCAAATCTGCTAATAGAAAACAGAAATATGAAATTAGGAATAGAAAACAGAAATATGAAATTAGAAATAGAAAACAGAAATATGAAATTAGAAATATGAAATTAGAAATATGAAATTAGGGATAAATCAGTACCTGGCACCCTTGTCTTTGCCTCTCTGTGATGAACTGGAGGCGTAGAAAAAGCAAGAAATATATAGCAGAATTTATGCGGGAAATTTTAGCAGAAAGTAGCGACAAAGAGTGAAAAAAATTATGTGAAGTAGCGGCAAAGAGAAAAATAAAAATCAAAATAGGAAATATTTTAGGAAACATTTGAAAGTTTTGTGCGGGAAATTTTGTCCGAAAGTAGCGGCAAAGAGTGAAAAAATTATGTGTAGTAGTGGTAAAGAGAAAAATAAAAATAAAAATAGGAAATATTTTAGGAAACATTGAAAGCTTATTCAAATATCCTATAACCATATACAAAACCCATTAAAAATAAAATATAAACCATAAATTAGATATTGAAAAAAAAAAAAATTACTAAGAGCAGTACAAACAATTAAATACAAAGTCATTTTTGGGAGAGCAAACCCAAAAAATCAGCTCCTTTCCTCTTTCTTCACTCTTTCCCTTCTCAACCGAGCTCATTTCTCTCTCTCTCAAGTGTAATGGTAACACAATCTAAAATTAAAAAAAAAAAATTAATTAATTAGAACAACAAATCTAAAATCAGAACAACAACAACAACAACAGATCAAGAACATGGAAAAAGAAAAATGTAATTAGAACAACAAATCTAAAACCGATCTATGTTGGCTAATCTTCAAGAGGCAGCAGAAAAGAGGCGGTAGTGATCGAGCGGCGGTGAAAAGGCGGCAGTGGACGGACTATTTCTCTTCTCTCCTCCGTGTCTGACTGTAATGAGACCAAGAAGGAAGGGGTTAGGGTTTCATATTATAAATCTTTGGGTTTGCTTGATTTTTACTTTGGATTTCCATAACAAATGAAAGTATGAAACCAACAACACTAATAAAAAAGTAAGATCAGAGAAACAGAGTAGTACTGACACCTGCGGTAGCTACGGAGAGAGGAGTGGACAGCGGCGGCGGCTGCTAGGCATTGGAGGCGGAGAGGGGAGTGGGCTATGGCATTGGAGGCGGCTAGGGTTTGGATTTGGAGAATCGGTTTGAGGATTGAGACTGTGAGAGCTTGAGAGAGGCAATTAGAGAACTGAGACTGAGTCCCATGACCACAGTCTGAGAGCTTGAGAGAGGCAAGTGGAGCATTCAATCTGAAGTCTGATACTGAGTCCAAAGTGGAAAATGAGTGGAGTGCTCAGTTTTTTTTTTCCTTTTTGGTAAACGAGTGCTCAGTTTTTATTCTCATATAAACCGTTGATTTGAATATAAAGTTTAGTTAACGGTTGATATGGGGTACTGAGTCCAAAGTGAAAAGTGAGTGGAGTGCTCAGTTATTTTATTTTTATTTTTTTGGTAAACGAGTGCTCAATCACTGTACATTACAGATTTGTATCAAGCAAGTATAAGCACGATAAGTATAAGAATAAATATCTACTAGTACAGATTTGTATCCCATAAACATAAAGCTAACCTTGAATCAATTTTAAATTTTAATCTTTTCTTTATAATATTCTTGTTGTTGATGTCACTCACTCACTCACGGCTGTTTCTTTTCTTATATTAATATTAATATTATAAAGTGGAATTGAAATTAGAAAATACCAACCAAAAATGCTCCCAGCAAGTTTAGAATAGTTTTCATTGATCCATGTTATGTTCTTGCAAATTGCACTTTTTTGTCTTATATTTAATTCAGTCATATAATTTTAATATTATTCTTTACATTCAATAATCAATATAGTCATTTCATGTTTTATTATATATATATATATATATTTCAAATCTAGTTACGTAACGTAACAGTGTGCTACTCCTATATTGAAACAAATCTAGCTATGAAAGCACTATAGCATCCTACACTATTGTTCTGGTTTTAATTAATTTGAAAGAGTAGTATAAGTTAACCCAAAAATTTAAAAGTTCATTAATTATGGATCATGGTTGGTATTACTAGTAATGTTGTACATCACCAACCCTCGTCTTTCTTTTTCTTCTTCTTTTTTTAGTAGTTAATTTAATAGCTATAATAATAGATGGAGAATGATTCAAACTCTAATTCTTTTATTTTATAAAATATAGCAGCAATCCTCTCGTACCAAGAGCATGATTGCCAATAGACCATAAGACCTCTCAAATATTTAAATTTACCTTAAACCACATTCTAATTCTTCAAAACCATGATAGATCAAATTCTAAGAAGGATTTTCTTCTTAAAAAAATCTAAAAAAGATATAACCTTTTATTAAAAAATTATAAAAATTAAGAATACAAAAATAAATTATAAAAAAGAATAGTAGAGAAACTAGGAATTTCCCTAACACACACCATGATATGTCACACACTAGTTTTCTATATGTTTAATAATCCAAACTTAACATTAATAGTACCACTACAATTGAACATTCTCGTGTGTAAGCATGGGTTACATGCTAGTTTAGAATAGTACATGTTGTGGGATATAGAAATTTAATAAGATAACAGTGTCACGTCTGATGGGACAAGTACTCAAGTAGTGGCTTACGTGATCAACAAATGGAGAGCCAAGATCAACGGAAAGAGGCTATATAATGTAAGAAACCTTCCAAAGGAAAGGGAATCAGTGGAGAAAATATTGTAGCATGGTAAGAACTGGAATTGTAATCAAGTCTAGAGAGAATATATTTAAGAACTACTCTCTTCGGATTTTGCCAAGGAAGGATTTCTTTGCATGAAGCTTGTTTTTCCTCATTTACTTCCCACCTTTAATCCGTTATAAGCGTCGGTCAATTCATTAAAGCCTAGTTTTTGGCCCACTCTCTACAAATTCATTGTGTTGGGTTATTTGGGTCTTAATCCTATTACTTCTTGGGCTTATGACCTAAACTGCGCACTTACACGCATGCTTAGATATAAATGGTTTTGATTTTAGAGGGGGAAAATGTCCTTACTTTAAATTCTTTTTAAACCCATGGCTAGCGAGGGTTAATGTCGAAATAAAATAAAAATCTCAATGTGTGAGGGCTACCTCGGTCACTCTTATGTGTGATCCATGGGATGCCTACTAGTATCTTGTCGTTAAAAGAGATTTTTCAAAAGTTTGGGGCTTAAGACAAAAATTCATGCAGAGGTGACTCAACATAATTTAGGGCTTAAGACGAAAATTCATGCATTTTGTACTAATCAAATCAAGGTTAATTTGATGCACTATTAAATACTTAATTTGAAGAATAATACCAACTTATTATTTTTTAGGGAGAGAGAGAGGGAGAAAGATTAATCTATAATTGGTGATTTAACACATTTGTAACATTTTTTTGAAACATTTTAGAGTTTCAATTGGGTTAGGTTGCTATTGGTCTTGTATTTTGGAAGCCTTGATAGAAATGAGAAGGAAAAATTCAAAGTCCAACCATTGGATGGGAAGAGCACGGTAAAGAATGGGTTTTGGTGAAATTAGGGTGTGATTGGATGGTTTGATTGTAAAACCAGACCAATCAAAATGCGGGTACACAACGTGTAACCTTCATGTGCCAATTTAGATTCCAATTCTTACCGTTAGATTTGCATAGCATGGTAAAATATTGGTGTTGATGAAATTTAAGCTCAATTAAACAACTAGATCGAGTTCAAATTAAACCATTTTTACATATAAGCAAACCCATCATTTGTTTTAATATTTAATAGCTAAACTATGTTATTCTTTTATAGTATTTGATATACCTCATTGTGGAAAATTTTCATATTGTTCTTTTAAAATATGACATATAATCTTTTTTATTATCTAATTTAGGGGACCTATTCAATTTATTTCATTATATCTAATTTATTTCATTAATTAACCTATGTATTTCATATACATACTCCTATTTATTCTTGTTTATTATAAAAAATTATATTAATTGTTTAAACTTTAAACCTTATAAGCTTCAAACCACATGCCGCTACATATATTCTAAAATTTAAATTAACAAAAAAAAAAATTCTTATAACATGCAATTTCTTATAAAACTTTTTATGAGCTATAGAAATCTTTTATTAAATGCCAAATACAGTCATACAAAATAAACTAGTGCATACACTAGCGTAGGTTGGACATTCACTACGTGTAGTGTAGTCGCACATAAAACAACATAGAGCCGTTAAGACCAAAAGAAAGACAACTCCATGCCCAACACCACTATATAATTTTTTTTCAAAAAAAAAAAAAACCACTATAATTTCTTATAAATTTTTTTTTTATTATCAAATTTCTTAAAATTTCTTAAACCTTAGCGCCGCACGTCCATCAATTCCCTTTCCTCAAAATTTTTTTTCACTTTCCCTCTAACACTCCCTACCACTCCCCAACCGCCAAGCTGAACAACACTGCAACTACGCGGCAAGACACCAAAAAAAAAAAAAAAAACAAAAGAGAAAAGCGACTAAAAATCAAGGGAGTCGATTCCGTACCGTACTGGCAAGTAAACGTACATATAACTCCCCTGTTCGTACTAAAAAAAATATCGAGCGTACCGCATGTACCGGCCATTTCGAGCAATACCGGCCAGTATAGAAAAAAAATTTTTATTTTTTATTTTTAGTTTTGTAATTTTTAATTTGTTAGGGTAGAATAGTAACTTATTTGTATTAAATTATTTGTATTATTTTTTTTTCTTAGTATGCAATGGTACTTTTAAGCTTTTTTATTATATATATTGTGTGTGTGTGTGTGTATGTTTTTTTTTTTTTTTTTTTCTTTTAATTGATACTAAAGTCTAAAACCATGAATAATTAGTTCTGAATTGAGGAAATGTTTTATGGTAAACTTTTATATTTATTATTATAATATATATATACACACACATACATATACACACACATATATATATATATTTTAATTTATTTATAAATATAAAAAATAGCGGTAAATTCGAAACAGTACATAGGTATTGACCGGTATTCAAAATATATCGTACCGCTGTCCAAACCGGTACAGCCTTCGGTACAATATTGACTCCCTTGCTAAAAATCTCTCCACCAAATTCTCAACTCCTCACACCATGGCCTAACTCACTTCTTCTCCATTATCCCAATTACTTTCCTCCTTCTTCTTCTTCTGTCTTTCCCTCTTACACTTACACGCCACCACCACCACCTTTGTCTCTCACTACTGCTTCTCTCTCCAAACGACGCCATTTCCATTTCTCCGTCGGCTGCGGCAGGCCTGTCATCTCCACTTTCTCCGGCGTCGGCATTACCAACTCTCTCCCGGTAAGTCTTTTATAATTTCAGAGAAAGTAGTTATTGGACCTGAGGGAATTTTATTTTTATTTGTTTATTTATTTATTTGTCACAGTTAAAATTGGAAAGGCTTTTGATGGATATAGTTTTATTTTATTTTATTTTTATATTAATATAATATGGTTTTCATGTCTGCTTTACCAATATCTGAACCTGAACTTACCGAACATGAATGAATACATAATATAATACATATATCTCAATATCTGTGTCTGCTAGGTGATATTGAAAAAAAGAATAATAACAAATAAAGCTAATAATAAAATAATAATAAAATAAAGCCTAGAACTACTAGAACTCTGGGGTTAGAAATTAGATGAAGCTAGAAGCTTCAATGTCGGTTGCTTTTAGCCGATCTCATGCTTGTATAAATAGGAACCTTTGGTTCCCACTTGTTACATGAGCTGTAAGAGACTTGTGAAGTAGAGGGTGAGATTAGTGAGAGCTGTGAGAGAGGTGTAGAGTGAATTATTGTGAAGTGAGTGATCTGACATTAAGTGTTGGGTGAAGTAAATTAGAGAGAAGTAAAGTCAACAAAGAGGACTATAGTGTCAGTAGGTGTGCACGTGTATTCGGTGAGTGAGCGTATGTAATAGTTCCGTGGGTGTATTGATGCAATAATATAATTTGTTTAGTGTTGTAATTTAAAGAGTCAAATTTTAAATATAAGTTCTTTATTTAGTCTTTTGTTTAACAATTTAGTGTTAACTCAGCACAATTCAATTGCATATATACAAATTTGGGCTTTGTTTCTTCTTTTCTTTAATGCCAATTCCTATTGTAATTGGCGTCTTGGTAGGGTAATTTTGTACTTTTCCCTTTTTTTAGTTAAGATGTTATAATGATAGATAAGGCTATTGCTTTTGAGATCCAATCTCTATCTCTCTTCTTAGTTATTTGTTTTTTGGTTAATTTTTGTTCTCTAGAATTATTGGTTTTCAACTGGAATTGGTATTTTCTTAAAACATCAATTGTAAAATTTTTATTTTTATTTTTATTTTTATTTTTTTGATATAGATAAACATTAGAAAAAAAAAAAAAGGAGATAGTACAAAAGAGTGCCACCTGACTTATATGTAGACCGGATTGTATCTATAGTGGCTAACAGGAAAGCAAGTAGTTATAGCAGCTAAGTCTATTACATGTGAAATAATATCCTTGGGAACAAACAAGTAATGAGTGGTCAACCCTAGTTGTTGAAGATGAGTCAAGTCTGCCATGCTAACCATGTTGTATTAACCATGAAAAATACTTCTATGTTTTCTAAGTAGATATTCACATTAATACAATCATTAAGAAACTTGTTAAGCCTTTTCCAAACAATATGTAGTCCATTTTATATAAATTTTGACTTATCAAAGATTGGCATTTTTGTCTTATGACCTCGAAATTGAGAAAGACCAAATGATATTTCTTTCATTTAATAGTAATCTCAGTTTCAACTATATTAGTGGATCAATTCCTTCTAATTTCTCTCAAATCCCTCTTGTCATTCTGTAAGTTATTTTTTGCATTTGTATCTATGAGAGCCTTTATTATTTGCCATATAGGTGTTGACCAAAGGGGTCAACAGGTTGGTCATTTCCTAACAGTTGGTATTCTGTAGATCCCTTTCAGGAAACCGGTTAAGTGGTGAAATTCCTAAGGGAATTGGTGAGATTGGTTCACTTGAGGAGCTGTAAGTCTTGACGTAGATTTTATTGCTTAATAAAAAGAAGAATGGTGTACAACCTGGGTTAAAGTTTAAGTTGCATTTTATAGGGTTTTGGAAGCTAATCAGCTTGATGGACATCTTCCTGAAAACCTAGGAAATTTGAGCAACTTGAAGAGACTGTAAGACTTTTCCATTTTAATTTCTTCTTTGTGTTTATTTTATCTGTTTCTTTGTTTTTTCCTCTCCCTAGGAAATATTCACTAATAATGCAACTATTGTTACATGGATGTTGTTAGAGTGAATCTTGGTAGTAAAAGCACAAACTTCTTTTTCCTTCTTCTTCCTTTAAAGGTTCTATATAACCTTTGACTTAGGACATGCTTTACAAAGATTGTTATGTTTTATATGCACCATGACTTGATTTAGTGGAAGTTCAAGAAGAAAACACACGTGGTTTTGTGGTTTGAATCAATATTTGAGCCTGTATGGGACCTATATTGCTTGTATGGTGTTGCTTCTTACAAGATGGCTGAAACATAAGCATTGATTTTCTTTGCAATTTGTAGGCCTTGATATTGTTTGCAGAGAATTTGGTGAAGAAGCGGTAAAGAATGTGGTTTTTGTTCCAATCTGGTATGAAACTTAGCTCATGTTTGTTTAAAATTGACTTATGAATATTTACTATCTGCAACATCAATGTTAGTTATGATTAATACAATGCTTTAATTGGTGTAGATAAAATGATGGGTGATAAATGTTGGATGCATCTTCCTACTAGATCTTGCACTGAGTATATTAATGGAGTTGAAAACTTTCTTGAGTATGCATTTAAACATTCAACAGATGGAGATATGATAATCAACTATCCGTGTATTGATTGTAGCAACAGGTATCGTGGGACTCGGGATGAGGTCCAGTATCATCTTTTATTTAGGGGTATAAGGAGAGATTATACTACTTGGTACCTTCATGGGGAAGGTGATAGTGAAGAGGAAGGTGATAGTGAAGAGGAAGGTGATAGTGAAGTGGAAGGTGATGATGATGATGGTATGCTATATGGTGATATGTTTGATATGATCAAGGATGCTTATCCACAAGTGGTGCATGACAGGGAATCAAGTGGAAATGAACCACAAGAGCCAAATAGAGATGCAAAGAAATTTTATAGATTGTTGGAAGAGGTTAAACAGCCTTTGTATCCAGATTGTGAAAAGTATTCAAGCTTGTCCTTCATAGTCAAGTTATTGCACATAAAGTGCGTATCATCATGGAGCAACAAGTCCTTTAGTATGTTGATGGAGCTATTAAAGGATGCATTTCCTATGTGTGAGAGACTACCTAGCTCGAACTATGAGGCAAAAAAGATTGTCAACAATCTAGGCCTCCATTATGAGAAGATAGATGCATGCAAAGATGATTGTGCACTTTATTATAAGGAGTATTCAGAAGTGACTCAATGTCCAGTTTGTAAACTTTCAAGATGGTAGCCAAATAAGGGTGGTAAAGGGAAAAATAAAAAGGCACCATGGAAGTTTTTGTGGTATTTTCCACTTAAATCAAGGCTACAACGATTGTTTATATTAACAAAGACTGCTGCAGATATGAAATGGCACCATGAAAAACGTGTTAATGATGAAGTGTTACGACATCCAGCAGATTGTGAAGCTTGGAAAAAATTTGACCAAATTCATGAGTCATTCGCAATGGATCCTCGTAATGTTAGGCTTGGACTAGTTACAGATGGGTTTAACCCATTTGGAAATATGAGTATTAAATACAGTGTCTGGCCTATTATCTTATTTCCATATAATCTTCCCCCTTGGATGTGCATGTAGGAGCCTTACTCATTGATATCATTACTTATACCAGGCCCAAAGGGTCTTGGGAATGACATTGATGTATTCTTGAGGCTTTGAGGCTGTTGATTGATGAGTTGAAAGAACTGTGGGAAGATGGGGTGTGTACATATGATGCTTCAACAAAGGAGAACTTTCAGATGAGAGCAGCAGTGTTGTGGACTATCCATGACTTACCTGCATATGCTGTTATTTCCGGTTGGAGTACAAAGGGAAATTTGGCGTGTCCTTGTTGTCATAGTGAGACTACTCATTGTAGGTTACGAAATGGATATAAGATATGTTACATGGTACATCGTCGTTTTTTGGCCTTAGACCACAAATGGTGTAATAAGAAGTCACAATTTAATGGTAAAAAAGAAAGGAAGACAGCACCCAAATGGTTATCTGGTGATGATGTGTTAAAACAAATTTGTCCATTAAAGCCAATTATATTTGGGAAAGGCCAGAAAAAGAAATTTCTAGAAGGGCATGGGCAGTTTCATAATTGGAAGAAGCATAGCATTTTTTTTTTTTTTTTTTGAATTGCCATATTGGAGAACACTTTTGTTACGTCACAATTTGGATGTGATGCATGTCGAAAAAAATATATTTGATAGTGTTATTGAGAAAATTATGAATGTTAAAGATAAAACAAAGGATTCTTTAAGCACTCATCTTAATCTAAAAGAAATGGGCATACGACATACGCTCCACCCCATAGAGGTTAATGGGAAGATAGAGCTACTCCCAGCTTGCTATACACTGTCAAATGATGAGAAAAGGGCCATATGCTTATGGCTAAAAAATCTTAAATTTCCAGATGGCTACTCTGCAAATTTATCTCGATGTGTGAATATTGAGGAGAGAAAAATTTCTGGTATGAAGACTTATGATTGTCATGTTTTCCTAGAAAGATTACTCCCACTTGCAGTGCGTGACTTTTTACCTAAAAAAGTATCTGATGCTTTGACTGAGTTAAGTAACTTTTTCAAAGAATTGTGTTCTAAAGTGTTACGAGTGGATGATTTGGATCATCTTGAAACCCAAATTGCAATAACCTTTTGTAAATTAGAACAAATTTTTCCACCTTCTTTCTTTGGTGTAATGGTTCACTTGGCCATTCACCTATCTTGGGAAGCTAAAGTTGCAGGTCTAATGCAATACAGATGGATGTATCCAGTTGAGAGGTAAAGTTTACAAAATTTCATTATAATCTAAATTACAATTGCACACTAGTATTTTATTCTTGATAAAATTTCATATTATGCCTTCAAATATAGGTATTTGCGCAAGCTTAAGAATTATGTCCATAATAAGGCACACGCAGAAGGGTCTATTGCAGAAAACTATTTAGCAGATGAATGTCTAACATTTTGTTCTCACTATTTACATGGAAAAGAAACCAATTTTAATCGGCTAGAGTGAAATTATGATGGAGGTACTTTTGCATGTGCAAATACCTCTCAATTCTCCATATTCTTAACACCTGGACAACATTTAGGGAAAGCAATAAGGTGTGAGTTGAATGATGATCTTCACAATGCAGCAACATTTTATGTCCTTCAAAATTGTGTCAACACTGACCGATTTGTTGAGTAAGATGATCTTCACAAAAATTACTTATTTGATATTCGCATGATATGATATTAAAACTATTAGGATATTTAACTGTGTGCAGAGAACATAAGAACATCCTTACAAATGCAGGTGTTCTCCACATTGACAGGGTGCATAGACAAGAATTTATTGCGTGGTTTGAAAAAAGAGTAAGATAGTAATTTATTTTGAAAATGTATGTTTGTTTATATTTTAACTACTACAACTTGAGTTTAACCTTATTTAGGTTTTATTGTAGATCACCAACTTATATAATACAAGGCAAGTTGATGGGCATATTCTTTCATTAGCTCGAAGCCCTGAGAAAAGGGCTATTTTTTATCGTGGTTACAATGTTAATGGGTTTAGATTTCATACAAATCAATGAGATGAAAGTAAAAGAACACAAAATAATGGAGTTATGGTGAGAGGGGAGGATCAAAGTTGCAATGTGCCTTATTATGGACAACTAACAGACATTGTTAAACTTTAATATACTGAAGGGAACAAATTTGTGTTGTTTAAATGTGATTGGTATGATGTATCTCATGAAGGAATTGGTTATAAGAGAGATCGGCACGGAACCACTATTGTTAATACATCACAAAAGTTGAAAACCGTAGAGCCATTTGTATTAGCATGTCAAGCAACTCAAGTTTACTATGTTAATGGAATAAAAGATCCCACATGGAATGTTTTGATTGAAACCAAACCACGAAACCTTTATGAAATGCCATCAAATGAAGAAGAGCCATAGCAAGAAGAAGAAAATTTACACTGTAATGCAAATGTGCTGCAAGAAGAAAATGAGGATGATGATATAGATTGGAGAAGGAGTGGTGTTGAGAATATGATAATCGAGTGACTTCAAAGGCTTACAGCCTCCACTCCATCATCGTATTTGGCTTCATCAAGATTAGTTATCTGTGTGCATAATACTAAGGATGCTTATTGAAGTAGAAATTTAGTTACAGACAAGGTACGGGCAATTATCTCTCTTGCTCTCTTTCTTAATTCTCTAAGGTTATTACCCTAGTATAGAATGCTCTTATTGACCCCATTGAGTTTAATATGTGATTATATATCTATTTTGACTATGTCTGTGCTTGAAGTTGCTTTTTTTTTCTTTTTTTCTTTTTTTCTTTTCTTTTCTTTTCTTTTGAAGGAGATACTATTGCTGGCTTTATAAATGTGTCCCCTTCATGCTTATATATCTATTTTGTTTTAGACATGCACTTTAGACTAGGGAGGCAGGGACAATGGAGTCATGGACACAATTTAAACCGCATATTTGAGCTTGATCAAAATTCTTAGATACATGGAGGTTATTAGCGAGGGCATTGACCTTTAATATATCAACTGCAATCAACTCAGAAAAGAGCATTAAAAATTTACCCCCTTACTTGATTTCTTTATCATTTGAGCCAATGTCTATTTGGAAGTAGAGTCAAATTTGTTTTGAGAATATCAAAATGTCTATAAGTTCATAATAAGAATGACTTAAAGCTTTTAGTGGCAAAACAACGATTAAATTTTAGTTTATTTTGCTAGTCTCTCATATGATCTTGTTACTTACATGTAACACAATGGTGGATTTAATGGTTTAGAAACATTTCTACAATAAGCGTGAGTTTTCATAAGTAATTTTTTTTTTTTTTTGGTAATTAGGGTGTTAATGTTAGTGGTGGTTAATTTTCTGAATTTTAGATTGTAGAGACAGCAAGAAAGCTGGGTATTCTGGTGGTTGCGGATGAAGTTTATCACCATTTCACTTTTGGAACTAATCCATTTGTGCCAATGGGAGTATTTGGATCAATAGTGCCTATTCTCACACTAGGGTCCATATCAAAAAGATGGCTTGTACCAGGTTGGCGACTAGGATGGCTTGTGACTAGCGATCCTAATGGCATCCTTCAAAAAACCAAGGTCATCTCCCTCTTGTGTGTGTGTGCGTGCATGCGCACATTCATGTGTGTATTTTGAATTAAGCTTCCACATCCGTAGACTCAATAGAATTATAACAATGGTTCTCCATTATATTACATTTTGAATGAATAATAACATGACTTGTAATAGTCTCAAATCCTTTTCCTTTCCTCTTAGGTTCTAGATTGCATTATCAGTCTTCTCAATCTGATATCTCATCCACCAACGTTCATTCAAGTTTGTAAAATAGCATTTTTTTTTTTTTTTAGAGAAATAACAAGAAAAGGCAACATATAAATGTCAACTGAAAAAGAGAGTGATAGGGTATCCCAAAACCATATAAATTTCAACTGAAAACTTTATCAAGACATCCACATACTGACTGTATATGATAAACTGGAATTTGTTCTTATGAAAATTGAACGTGCTTCTGTTTTGTGTGAGCTCATGCAATTTTTCATGGCATTTAGTTGATTAAATATGAGTATATGACAGACAATAACTAAGATTGGACGATGATTGCATTTTGTAGTTGACGATGATTGCATTTTGTAGTTGACAATGAATGGTGCCCAGGATATAGAGATTGCCATGGGAGCCTATCAACCATTCCACCTATCCACTAGGCAGCCAGCCAGGGGACAAATCCACGGCTTCCGAATGGCATTGTGGTACGAGCACTTAGGCATGCTAGATAACCCATTTCTCCATCCAGAAAGTGTGGAATGTGTCCAAAGAGTGAACCAAATGGCCAGAAAGTATTGGGACCTCTACTCTAGTGAGACATTGGACCATGACTTGCCAGGCCATTTGTTCAGTTATCCCATTCATATCACTAAAAAAGGAGAGGTCAAAGTGCTACTTGGGATAGAATTCTTCCCAGACACAAAGGCTAAAGTTCTTGGATCCAAGTCTAAATTACTGCCTCCAATTCTCACCACTTAATTAACTTGCATTGATTTTAAAATTGAGCTTTTTTTTTTTTTTTTTTTTGGTTCATCTTATTTCCCAGTGCTATGAGTGATTGGAGGGGGGGGGGGGGGGGGGGGGGACAACTGATAGGCCCAGTAATACCCTCATCCACAAAAGGAGAGATTGGATGAGGGTAACGCCAATCTTCGTCATCTTAGTGCCCAACTAGACAGAGATAAGATCATCCTCTCACAATTAGTAGAGAAGCGTTACATGGCAATTATGAGTCTTCGTACCGTTGGAGAAGTGAATCTTGTCATTAACACCTCACAAGAGCATTATAGATGCCCCCTTGAAACCACCATTAAAGACGCCTTCAACAGCTAGCAGTGAGACGCAATCATATATATACCAGTATCCCAAAACCCTTGAAAAGGTACACACAAACTCTAGCCAATAATCTCTCATACTCAAGGGAGTTAATATTGTACCGGAGGCTGTACCGGTTTGGCCAGCGGTATGATATATTTCGGATACCGGTCAATACTGGTGTACCGTTTCGAGTTTACCGCAATTTTTTATATTTATAAATAAAATATATATATATATATATATGTATGTGTGTGTATATATATTATAATAAATATAAAAGTTTAGCATAAAACATTTCCTCAATTCAGAACTAATTATTCATGGTTTTAGACTTTGGTATCAATTAAAAGAAAAAAAAAACACAATATAAAAAATAGAAATCTTAAAAGTTACCATTGCATACTAAGAAAACAAATAATACTAACAAGTTAATGCAAATAAGTTACCATTCTGCCCTAACAAAAATTCAAAAATTACAAAACTTTAAAAAAAAAAAAAAAACTTTTTTCTATACTGGCCAGTACGCCCGGTATCGGCCGATATTGCCTGAAATTGGCCGGTATGGCCGATATTTTTTCCAATATGAAACAGGGGGGTTATATGTACCGATTTGCTTGCTGGTACGGTATATACCGGCGGTACCGGTCAGTACGGTACGGAATTGACTCCCTTGCTCATACTACTAAATCTTTCTCTCTTATAGTTGTTCTAACTTTACCATCGGAAGTTCTATGGTCGGCACCACACCGGTGACCTACATTCCTTCCATTCTTCAATTACTGTTGCAGGGTCTTATTGGTTGAGGACGGCTTTCCACTTGGATGATCATTTTGACTGACAATTTCAACCTCATCAATATATTTTATAAAGTATGACCAACTCTAGTATCAAAATATAATTGTTTATATATGTGTATGTGCGCATGTATGTGATGATTTATCTTGACTCGTGACTACTATATTAGTATCAAAATTTGGCCCCCCCACAAACAAAAAATCCTAGCTTCACCCCTAGATAAGGTGTTATCATCAGATCTTTGATCGAGTCTCAGTCAATCAAAGCAAGCCTTTTGACACCTCTTGTTAGCGGCTCACTCGATTAAGATACGAGAAACCTAAATTCTAACTTGTTTAATTAAGTTATCTATTCTTTTGGAACTTGTGCTCTACATGCATGTTAATTGCTTGAAATTACACTATTATTTCAATTTCAGTAGGCAATATCACATCAATTTCATGTGTAATTACATGTTAATATGTGAGTTTGAAATATTTTTCAAAAATACTCATTGCGTGTATTTTTCTCTTATGAAAGATTAAAACCATTTAGCTAATCATACAGACATGTAGCTAAGAGAATACAAGGGCCATAATCAATTGGAGTATGGTTTTTGGAGCATTAAATAAGTAAAAAATGTGTGGGAATAAAAATTGGAAGAAATAATTTTGTTCAAGCCAAAATTGGAAAAATCTTGATATGGAAACATCTTGCTCTGTTTTCGTATTTCTGCCATACCTGCTTGCACAGCTTTCTAATGGACCTGATTTTTGCAGCCACAGAAGGAAGACTCAAAGATCTACAACTTTGTAGTTTAAAACAAATTCAAAAATATCATTTTGGAGGTAAAAAGTGGGCTGGAATTTGATAGTGGATAAAATTCTAAAAATCAAGGGATTCCCATCCTAACTTTGAGAGATTTTCTCCTTTTCTTTTGGAGGAGGCTGAGGTTATAGAGGAAGGAAAAACCATAGAACATTTTTCATCTTTTTTATTTATTTATTTATTTTTATTTAGATGTTAAACATTGTTTTCATGGATTTCTTTTGCATAACTATGTGTGGCTAAATTTCTAGTTAGGGTTAGAGGTGAAACCTAGTATTTTTAACATGTAATCTTGGGATTATCTGTGCGTTTTCTATGGATTGATAATTGAATTTTGAATTTTATTCAGTATTTGGAATCATTGCATGTTAACAAGTTCTTAAGATTTAATATGATTTTTATATATATCGAATACTTGAACTCCTTGATTCATTATGATTTGGGAATATATTAAATGCTTAATCTCCCCTGTAACATGTCAATTGAATTATTTGCTCAATCATTCATATTCAATCTACTTTCCATATTGTTTGAGTACTTTATTGTTTTATCTTCCAATAAGGCAAGTTGGCTCTCTACCCTAATTGAGTTAAAAATAATCCAAGTTTGTATGATAAAATATTAGGTGGATCCTTGAATCCCTAGTGTTTTTCTCTCCATTAATTTCTCTTAGATTTATTTTGCTATTTTCAATTGTAGTTTCAATATTATATTGCTCCATTTTTGGGTGAAAAAACAACTATTTTTATTTACATAGAGGTTTTTACAGTGCCAATCATTCCCTGTGGATTGACCTCAGACTTGCTGATATATTATTACTTATGAAAAATCTGCACTTGAGTTTGCATTATTTTAATTGCAACAATGCAAAAGTATATAAGGACACATAATAGTTGACTAAAAAAAAAAAGGGTTTATAGAATACTGTCTTGCATCGAAGAAGAAGAAGAAGAAGATAAACCCCTAATTTGACTATACCCCTTAAGTACAAAGATCAATCTCAAGACAATATTACTGTTTTGTGATCAAGGCTAAAGCCACAAAACCTATTCTTTCTTGCTGTAGAGAACAAGTCTTCAAGGCGGTCTTTAGAGTCATAGATGTGGTTTGTGGAAGACTTTGAAGATAGAAGAGTCCAAGTAGCTTGAAGCTAAACATGAATTCACATTAGTAAGTTTTCTCTACTAGGTAAAGTTTAGGAAGATGAGTAAGATTTAGATTGTAAACGTTAGAATATTTACATGTGAGTAGCGTGATTGGTTAAGTAATGAAGTCTCACATTAGATATTAATGAGAAAAGTGATTGGTTAATATAACTTAGTTGAGCTCATACTCGTGAGGTTTAAGCCTTTTAGGTTACGCAGTGGTTCTTTATGTTATATTAACCACTCAAGGAGTCTCTTTAAGGTGTTTTTCTCCACAATAGTAAACTTCAATTTTGTATAATGAATTCCTTCTTGAAGTTTGGGAACCGTTTTATTGGTTTTTTCTCTGGATGCATCCATTGGTTTTCCACTAGTTCATCACCAATATCCTGTGTTATTTGTTTTACACATTTATTGCATATTACTCTATAAAATGTTAATATTTAGTAGTGTATCAATGTGAAAGGTCAATGTTTTAGAAGAAGAAGAAGAAGAAAAAGAATATATATATATATATATAAAGAATTGATCATCCCCACAACGTTCCTTCTCAAAGGGATTGCAATGAACTTTTACAAATATTATTATATTTGATTGGTAGTGAATGGAAGGATGAAAAATCTACCTCTCCATTTTCCTTGGAGAAAATTTCCAAAAAGTTTGCCTATATTGGAGCTATGGTTGCTGTGTTGTTCTCTTGCCAAGTGTCTTTTGAAAGAAGTTGAAAAAATAAGTGTATAATTGATCATCCAAATCTAACTTTGCAAATATGGAGAAGATTTTAAATTTATTATAAAATTCATCATATACCTTCCAACCATTCTACTAAGATTTTTTTTTTTCTTTTGTTTATTTATCTACAATGTGGAGCTTTCGCAAATTGCTTATACTGGGAGTGTTTATTTATCTATGTTTTTTTTCATTTATTGATATCGATAACATTTCCATCATTACTTGCCCTCCAGGATCAATTTTATTTTTATTTTTTAATAAAAAAACAAATAGGTATTGCTTGTATTTTTTTGTGGAGCTTTGCTTCTTATCTACTAACTCTCACATGGTTACTTCTCCTCACAAGAGCTAAAACAAACTTTTTTTGGATATAATAATTGGTTCGTATTGAATCGAAGGATGGCCAAATTACGAATGTCGCAAATCTGTCCTTTCATTTTACTTGGATCAAATTCCTAAGGTTATCCAGTACTGGAGTTATGGATACAAAATAATATGAAATTTTTTTTCCCCTTATATGCATTCGCAGGAGATCAATCATCAAAACCAACATTTTGCACTCCATTGCTTCTATTAACAGTGATATCAATTTCTAATTAGTGACAAAGTAAGGATTTGACTCTAAATGGTAAATTTTGTGATACAAGAATAAACAAGCAAGTAGGTAATTATATAAACACCAAAACATAACCATACACATAAACATAAACACACACACACACAAATACACAAAATATCACACTAAATTTAAAAATCAATAATTTATAGAAATTGAAAATAACTAAAGCAATAAATATATACGTTAAGAACTTATTAAGTTGTTTATATTAAGAAATTCTTGAAAAACAAATTAAATAAGTTTAGAAAGGTCATTCCAAAAGTATTATTTGTTGGTATTTTTTTTAATCTTTGGTTAAAAATATTGCTACTTATTTACTTTTTTTTTTTCCTACTAACTTTATTAGTAAAAACAGTCAGTTGTGGTTACTTTGATTGAGAAACCCTTGATCTTAATTGAGAAACCTTTGATTTTTTTTTCTTTTTATATAATACGCATTTATCACTTCCACGTGGTTACATTTTAAAAAGGCTATAATAAAAATTTTCAAATATTATTATATTTGATTTGCAGTATGCTAGAGTTTACTGTAAATGTGGGAAAACTCCTCATTTACTATTATATCGACAACAATGGTTTAATTACAATCGTATTACAGTAGCTTTGTATTATTTTCATTCAATTAAATAACTGGTTTCTTATTCTTATTCTTCTTTTTCCTTTTCTTTTAAACGATACATATTGTTATATTATTTAATACTGTTGTTTTATTTACTATTTTTTTTCCCACTAAGTTTATATGTACAACTGTTAGAGATATATTGATAAGAAAGGTAAATGTTTACCTAAATCTTCTTCATATGAATAATAGTCTTAACAATTCTTACATGGTAACCCCACTTTGTAAGGACTGCAAAAACTTTTTTGGGTTTTATTATATTTGGTTGACAATGAATGAAATGATAGCCAAATAATAGATGAGATATATCTTTCTTTCCACTTTCTTTGAATTGGATTCACATAAGTTTTCTAGTACTGGAGTTGAGTTCAAAATAATATGAATATTTTTTTTCACAAATGTGTTTGCAGCAAATTAACTATAAAAACCACCATTTTGCACTTTGTACCGTATATTTACAATGATATCCACTTCCAATCAATAATGAAGTGCGGGTTTGGCTCTAAAATTTGGATTTTATGATACAAACATAAACAAGCACATAGACACGTGCATTTATATGCACATAATAAATATAAACATAAACATAAATATAAACATAAATATGTGCATATATACAACTACATAAAATAACACATTATATTAAATAGTTTTAAATTTATAGAAATTGGAAACAACTAACTTAAAAAGTATAAATATTATTAACTGTAGGGTTAAGGGCCCAAGTGATATATTGGGCCTTGGGCCTTGGCTGAGAATATAGTAATCCAAGAACAAATGAATGGTGTTGGATGGGTCAAGCTTAGAATCTAACGAGCAAGATATGAATGGGAGGGCGGTCCAAGGAGGAATGTCTCCTCGGATAGGTTAAGCACGGCTCAAATGTGTGTTCTAAGGTTTAAGGTAACCTTCCAGGAAACTCCAATGATAGGGACGTGTATCTCAAGTGTATTAGAAGACTGAGAGTTCAGAAATATCTAAGAAAAAGCTGCTGTCATCGCATTAAATGCTCCACAGCTAACTTTCTGACCGCATTTATGTGGAGAAGACCCTTGAACAGTGCTACCTTGGCCTTCCCAACTCACATAGGGCTAGAGAGGGTGTTCGATGGGACAAGCACTCAAGTAGTAGCTTAGATGATCAATAAGTGTAGGATTAAGATCGTCAAAAGGGGATTATATAATGTAAGAAACCCTCAATGGAGGGGAGGTTGGAAAATCAAAGAAGAAACACTGTAGCAATCTAGAAAGCTACGCCATGCACAGTGAAAGTGAACCCTCTCCAACTCCAACGTTTCCTCTGATGATGGAAAGGATGCCAGTTATAGACGAAGGTCAAGGACCCCACCCAGCGAGTCTTTCTCCTACGATGAGGAGCACCATCACAAACGTAGGTATAAAAACCCGCCTCGCAAAGGCCTAGGGAATGGTGCTATGAGCAAGGTGTTGAACCAAGTTTCCAGATCACCCTTCACGCACAGGATTGAAGGGGCAAGACTTCCTCGACAGTTAAATCAGCCAATGTTCACCATCTACAATGGTTGAACAGATCCTGTGGAGCATGTAAGCTATTTTAACCAAAGAACGGCTATCCATTCCAAGGACGAAGCCTTGATGTGCAAGGTGTTCCCCTCTAGTTTAGAACCCGTGGCAATGAGATGGTTCGATGGCTTAAGGGTGAGTTCTATAGGTTCTTTCAAGAAGCTCACCCAGGCATTTGGCTCTCGTTTTATCACTTGTAGCAGGGTTCCTTGGCCCTTAGGTTCCTTACTGTCTTTGTCCATGCGAGAAGAGGAGACCTTGAAAACATACTCGGACAGATACTGGGAAATGTACAATAGGATAGATGGTGGCTTTGATGACGTGGCTATCAGTACCTTCAAGGTTGGCCTCCCAATCGGACATGGTTTAAGGAAGTCTTTAACGGGAAAGCCTGCCACTAGCGTGCGCTAGCTCATGGACCGGATTGACAAGTATAAGAGGGTTGAGGAAGACCAGCAGCAGGGGAAAGGAAAGGATAAGGTTATCCCTTAGGAAATGAGGGATTTCAGGTCAGATCGATACAACAACAATTGGCCTCGAAGAGACTTTGCTGGGTAGTCAGGGTCTGCTAATACTCAGGCGGTTAATACGATGTTCCAAGAATCGATGTATCAAGTCTTGGAGAATATTAAGAATGAGCCATTCTTCAAATGGCCAAATAAGATGGTAGGAAATCCCATGAGGCGTAACTAAAACCTCTATTACCAATATCACCAAGACTAGGGACATACTACAGAAGACTGTATTTGTGGGACCATTTGGACTAGCTAGTCCAAGAAGGAAAGTTGAAGCACTCTTGCATCATTCTAGTGGCCAGGGGAGCCAGACTGGTTCGGAACCCCAGAGAGATGCTTCTTTAAGACCCCTTTTGGGGACGATAAATGTCATCTTTGCCACTCTAGGAAGGACCGGTTCTTGTCCCTCTAGAGTGATGTCTGTGGCTCGACTATCCTCTAACGACACCAGTCCAAAGCTAAAGAGGGCTAAAGTGAACATCCAACCAGCGTTAAGCTTTTCGGATGAGGATAAGGTTAGAACCATACAGCCCCACGATGACACTTTGGTGGTCACGATCAGAATTGGTGGATATGATGTGAAAAGGGTGATGGTGGACTAAGGCAGTGGTGCTGAGATTATGTACCTCGACTTATACAAGGGGCGAAATTTAAGACCCGAGGACTTAATAGCCTATGATTCTCCTTTGGTGAGTTTTAATGGGAAAGTTGTCATTTCGAGGGGACAAATTAGACTACCCGTGCAAGCTGGTTTAGAAGTAGTAGAGATGCACTTCATCGTGGTGGACGCTTATTCCCCCTACACGACCATTGTGGCCAGGCCTTGGCTCCATGTCCTAGGAGCCGTCTCTTCTACTCTATACCAAAAGGTAAAATATCTGTCGGGCGGCCAAATTAAAGAGATTGTTGGGAGTCAATCCACGGCTAAGCAGTGCCTTGTAGCCGCAATCTCACATCAACTCAAAGTTGAGTCCTTGGCCTCTGTTGAAAGGGGCTTATAGCAATTAAGAGCTCTAGTGTTGCTTGTTAATGGATCAGTCGAGGAAGCGAAATGTGAAGATTTGGAAACAGTCGTTGTTGGTGATGATCCAAAGAAGTTCTTTTAGATCGGGGCTCAGTTGCCTTCTTTAGAGAAGGAAGAGCTGATAGAGTTTCTTAGAAAAAATGTTGATGTGTTCGCGTGAAGCGCTTACGAAGCCCCGGGGGTGGATTCGAGCTTTATATGTCATCATTTAAATGCTAATCCATCCATCACTCCGAAGAAGCAACCGCCTCAGCATTCGTCCAAGGATCACTCCGATGTTGTCAGAAATAAGGTGAAGAAGCTCAAATAGGCAGGGGTTATCAAGGAGGCTTTCTACCCTAAGTGGCTGGCCAATACTATGGTGGTAAAGAAGCGAAATGTGAAGATTTGGAAACAGTTGTTGTTGGTGATGATCCAAAGAAGTTCTTTTAGATCGGGGCTCAGTTGCCTTCTTTAGAGAAGGAAGAGCTGATAGAGTTTCTTAGAAAAAATGTTGATGTGTTCGCGTGAAGCGCTTACGAAGCCCCGGGGGTGGATTCGAGCTTTATATGTCATCATTTAAATGCTAATCCATCCATCACTCCGAAGAAGCAACCGCCTCAGCATTCGTCCAAGGATCACTCCGATGTTGTCAGAAATAAGGTGAAGAAGCTCAAATAGGCAGGGGTTATCAAGGAGGCTTTCTACCCTAAGTGGCTGGCCAATACTATGGTGGTAAAGAAGCGAAATGTGAAGATTTGGAAACAGTCGTTGTTGGTGATGATCCAAAGAAGTTCTTTTAGATCGGGGCTCAGTTGCCTTCTTTAGAGAAGGAAGAGCTAATAGAGTTTCTTAGAAAAAATGTTGATGTGTTCGAGTGAAGCGCTTACGAAGCCCCGGGGGTGGATTCGAGCTTTATATGTCATCATTTAAATGCTAATCCATCCATCACTCCGAAGAAGCAACCGCCTCAGCATTCGTCCAAGGATCACTCCGATGTTGTCAGAAATAAGGTGAAGAAGCTCAAATAGGCAGGGGTTATCAAGGAGGCTTTCTACCCTAAGTGGCTGGCCAATACTATGGTGGTAAAGAAGCGAAATGTGAAGATTTGGAAACAGTTGTTGTTGGTGATGATCCAAAGAAGTTCTTTTAGATCGGGGCTCAGTTGCCTTCTTTAGAGAAGGAAGAGCTGATAGAGTTTCTTAGAAAAAATGTTGATGTGTTCGCGTGAAGCGCTTACGAAGCCCCGGGAGTGGATTCGAGCTTTATATGTCATCATTTAAATGCTAATCCATCCATCACTCCGAAGAAGCAACCGCCTCAGCATTCGTCCAAGGATCACTCCGATGTTGTCAGAAATAAGGTGAAGAAGCTCAAATAGGCAGGGGTTATCAAGGAGGCTTTCTACCCTAAGTGGCTGGCCATGAGATATTAATGAGGAAAGTGATTGGTTAATATAACTTAGTTGAGCTCATACTCGTGAGGTTTAAGCCTTTTAGGTTACGCAGTGGTTCTTTATGTTATATTAACCACTCAAGGAGTCTCTTTAAGGTGTTTTTCTCCACAATAGTAAACTTCAATTTTGTATAATGAATTCCTTCTTGAAGTTTGGGAACCGTTTTATTGGTTTTTTCTCTGGATGCATCCATTGGTTTTCCACTAGTTCATCACCAATATCCTGTGTTATTTGTTTTACACATTTATTGCATATTACTCTATGAAATGTTAATATTTAGTAGTGTATCAATGTGAAAGGTCAATGTTTTAGAAGAAGAAGAAGAAGAAAAAGAATATATATATATATATATATATATAAAGAATTGATCATCCCCACAACGTTCCTTCTCAAAGGGATTGCAATGAACTTTTACAAATATTATTATATTTGATTGGTAGTGAATGGAAGGATGAAAAATCTACCTCTCCATTTTCCTTGGAGCAAATTTCCAAAAAGTTTGCCTATATAGGAGCTATGGTTGCTGTGTTGTTCTCTTGCCAAGTGTCTTTTGAAAGAAGTTGAAAAAATAAGTGTATAATTGATCATCCAATTCCAAATCTAACTTTGCAAATATGGAGAAGATTTTAAATTTATTATAAAATTCATCATATACCTTCCAACCATTCTACTAAGATTTTTTTTTTCTTTTGTTTATTTATCTACAATGTGGAGCTTTCGCAAATTGCTTATACTGGGAGTGTTTATTTATCTATGTTTTTTTTCGTTTATTGATATCGATAACATTTCCATCATTACTTGCCCTCCAGGATCAATTTTATTTTTATTTTTTAATAAAAAAACAAATAGGTATTGCTTGTATTTTTTTGTGGAGCTTTGCTTCTTATCTACTCTTTTTTTTACAAGTGGTGTATAAAGGTCGAAGGTAAATATTTCACCCAAAAAAATCTGACTCCTTCATATGATATTAGTATTGAAGACTCTCACATGGTTACTTCTCCTCACAAGAGCTAAAACAAACTTTTTTTGGATATAATAATTGGTTCGTATTGAATCGAAGGATGGCCAAATTACGAATGTCGCAAATCTGTCCTTTCATTTTACTTGGATCAAATTCCTAAGGTTATCCAGTACTGGAGTTATGGATCCAAAATAATATGAAAATCTTTTTCCCCTTATATGCATTCGCAGGAGATCAATCATCAAAACCAACATTTTGCACTCCATTGCTTCTATTAACAGTGATATCAATTTCTAATTAGTGACAAAGTAAGGATTTGACTCTAAATGGTAAATTTTGTGATACAAGAATAAACAAGCAAGTAGGTAATTATATAAACACCAAAACATAACCATACACATAAACATAAACACACACACACACACACAAATACACAAAATATCACACTAAATTTAAAAATCAATAATTTATAGAAATTGAAAATAACTAAAGCAATAAATATATACGTTAAGAACTTATTAAGTTGTTTATATTAAGAAATTCTTGAAAAACAAATTAAATAAGTTTAGAAAGGTCATTCCAAAAGTATTATTTGTTGGTATTTTTTTTAATCTTTGGTTAAAAATATTGCTACTTATTTACCTTTTTTTTTTTCCTACTAACTTTATTAGTAAAAACAGTCAGTTGTGGTTACTTTGATTGAGAAACCCTTGATCTTAATTGAGAAGCCTTTGATTTTTTTTTTCTTTTTATATAATACGCATTTATCACTTCCACGTGGTTACATTTTAAAAAGGCTACAATAAAAATTTTCAAATATTATTATATTTGATTTGCAGTATGCTAGAGTTTACTGTAAATGTGGGAAAACTCCTCATTTACTATTATATCGACAACAATGGTTTAATTGCAATCGTATTACAGTAGCTTTGTATTATTTTCATGCAATTAAATAACTGGTTTCTTATTCTTATTCTTCTTTTTCCTTTTCTTTTAAACGATACATATTGTTATATTATTTAATACTATTGTTTTATTTACTATTTTTTTTTCCCACTAAATTTATATATACAACTGTTAGAGATGCAGTGGCGGAGCCAAGAAATTTTCTTAAGGGGGGCAAATTAGTTATGCCTACATTGTGTTAATGAGTTAAGCCTATGTTAGTTTTGCCAACATTAGCTCAAAATGCCAAAAACTAAAGTTAATTTGGCCCAAATTGTGGCAAAAAATAAATTACTTTATTTCATAAACTAACTTTAAGTAAACTTGTGCCTACATTTTTTTCACTGTACTAAATTATTTGTACTTAGGTTTGAACTTACCTTTTTACATTCTAGAGGCTTTCTAAGGAGTTACATTTAATGTTTCAGCATTTAGGATAAAAAATTGATTAATAGGTATGAAATTTTGAAGATTTATACAATAATTTTTGTTATAAAAAAAAGTGTGAACAATGAAGTGCAAATTACTATTTAAGTGCAATTAGATCAAATCAAACAATTAAACAATTATTTGTCCTCCTACTATTATCATATATAAATAGATAATTTAATATTCTAATATAAGCCACATTATTATATATTATATTATTATTATTAATTGTAGTGTACTGTGTAAAGAACATTAAATCACTGAAACAAAACTAATATATCTTATTATAATAAAAAAATAAAGAAAGATAAAAGTATTGTGTGTGAAATGTTGTACAGCTGTACAGCACTTCATTACTCAGTCTAGAAATTTACTAGTCGGTCAAAGACTCAAAGTGAACTGCTTCACAATAGTGTTGAGCAGTTATTAGCAAATATAACAGCAATGTTGAGCAAACAAACGACAGAGCGGCAAGAGAGAAAGAGGTGTACCAGTGTTGCCGCCGAGGAGTGGCGCGTTACAGACTCCCAACAAGAACACTGGCAGCGTGGTTAACTGGCCATGGCAAGCGGCGCAATTGGAACAGTACACAGTAACCTAATTTTTTTTTTTTTTTTTTGAGTTTATATATGTTGCAAATTTGGAATTTATAAAAGGTGAATGAGGGGTTTTGGAGGAACGTAGGCTGATTATTGGGCTAGATAGTGGATTTTGTTTGTTTGTTTATTTTTAGTTTTTACCGAATTTAATTTTTTGGGTTTTTTCCTTTTTGCCAAATTAAATTTTTGGGTTAAATTTTTACTGGATTAGCTTAAAAATTTGAGTAGCCCATTCTAAATTTTTAAGATATTTCCAAAAAAAAAAAAAAAATTATTTTAAATTTTTTTCAAAATTTTCAGGGGGCTAAGGTCCCCTCGGTCCTCAAGTGGCTCATTTTTTTTTTTTTTTTCTTAGTGCTCCAATTTTTATTCCAACTTTTTTTAAGAGATATAATCAAGAATTATGATCAATATGGACTTCTTCTCTGATTGGGTTAATCCTAACCATGATTGATTTCACTAAATTATCAAAACAATTATTGGTTCGTGATAAAAATAAATAAATTATTGGGAATTAAGGCATTATTTTGATAGTTAGGGGTAGAGAAATTTGAATCCTGGATGTTACCATTATAAATATCAGGAAATGTCAATCAATTGAGCTACAAGGCTCTTGATGACTTTTTATTAGTCCCTTTAAGAACCAATCAAAATTAACTTTATTTAAACCCCCTGCATGCATGCTCATGTTGGAATTATTTTTAAATAAATACAAATTTTTTTGCATAATTTAATTGATAACCTTAATTTTAACTCAAAAAGGAACATTTTGCCATTGAAGTCCATAATGACCCACTATGATATAGATTTCAACTATAGGTTAATTATGGAATTTAATATCATTTATATGAAATTACAATTTTGTTTTTTAACTTAGTTTTTCTCACAAAAGAATTTTTTATAATTGTGAAATGGGGTGTTTACACAAAGGAAATTGGAGAATAAATGCAAAAGGAAAAGGAACCTCAAATTTTATTCACATAGTCCGCAGGTTGGTATGGGTTGAGTTTGAACTCCACCTGAACTCGACCAGATTTCAGCGGGTGGCAGAATAGAGGACCTACCATTGACCAGTAACATCAGTGGGTTGGTTCAAGTCAGTTCTTCCATAGGTCTAGTTGGTTTCAGTCAAAACCAAGGGAAGTGTCAATGAACTAGATTTCAGCGAAATATGGTGAAGATCTAGTAAGATCTTGCCAAATCTTGTGAGGATATCTCAATGAGTCAGTCGAGATCTCTCGTGGATCTAGTAGAAATATCATCAGATTTGGCAAGATCTTGCTTGATCTGGTTGAGAATTCATTGGATCTAGTTGATCTTGCTGGAGTTGCATTAGGTTTTCAGTCAAATTGGTTTGCTCGGGTTTTGGAGGAGAGAAATTGAGACTCGACCTGCAGGAATCAGGTTCTAAAGGTGCCGAGTTGATGTCAACCGCCACAACCACCAAATTAGATTAGTTTCAGCTTGGGTTTGTTTAAGTCACTCGGGTAGGTCGGCCTAACAAGTGTTTGATTAGGTTGATTGTACCCGCCTACCTTAAATTACACACTTTCAACTACAAATATTTACAATTAACATCTAAATTCAAGATTAATTATTGTACATTTTTAGACCCTTTAAAACACAACCAAATTAACCTAGTTAATTAGCCAAATGATTACTTAGTCAAATTATCAGATCTAGGTTAACACAAATATAACATATCATTGTAAAGTGCGGAAAATAAATAACACAACAAAATGATAATCCAGGAAAACCAAACTGGTAAAAAACCTGAGAATAATTTAACCTAGCTATCCTCAAGGTAAAACAAATTCACTATGAAAGAATTGAAGTTTACACAATAGCGACTTAGACCACTAACATTCTGTTACTACCTCGAGTAGGAAACTTACTACCACGACCACATGACAGCTCCGAGTCCACGAACTACTTCTTTCTTGAATTCACAACAAGTATAAGCACTCTCACTTGTGTATCTTTAAGCTCTTAATGTAGCAACTGAATGATCATCAAGCTCTTGACATAAATCTTGATTCTTGATAACCCTAAGTATATGTGAAGGCAAACACCTCTAGATCTCACAAGAGATTCACATTCATAGCATAAACAACAACTGCAACAACCATAAAAATGTGGCTAGGGTTTTCCCTTTTATACCTAGGGCAAAACATAAAACCCTACACGTCAAACGGGCTTGGGCTGAGTTGGAAAACTTTGCAAAAAAACAATCTACATGAGTTTCAATCAATTGAGTCTAATTTTCAATCAATCAAACCAAGCAGATTTACACAATAAATCCTGCAGTACACTCGATTCCAACTTTACACATAAACATACTTTTAGCAAGTCTAAAACAAGACTGAATGTTTTGATCATGATTTGCCAACATTATAAAATGAAGTTCTAATACATTTAACGACAATTACCTACATGCTCCAATACAATCCCCACCCCACCCCCCCATCACTCATTATTGTCACGAATTTGACATGTTTAATAAATAACTTTTTTGTAGAACACATATTATAAGTTAGAAAGTAATTAATATATATATATATAAATGCGTTTATAGTAATTTTTTATATTATAATATTTTACAAATATAGTACATATAAAGAAAAATAATATCATATCTTCACTTTTATCGAATCTGAAGATCTTCACATTGCCTGTAGCACTAGTAATCAGTAAATAGTAAATCCCTTACTTTTTTTTAACTAAGTTCTTCTTTAACGGACCCCTACAACCTCTTTTTTAATTTTTAAATAAAGAAAGATACATTTTTTTTTCCTTCACACCTTCCCTTTATTCTTGCTTGAATGTTTCTTGGGATATATACTGAAAGCTCGAAAATGTGTTGAAAATACAAGAGCAATTTAGACCCCCAATTAAAATTACGGCTCGATAGATTTTACACTAACTTAATACTAAGTGCGGAATAGTGTAAATGCGAGCGGATGAACAAATAAGCTACTCTAATCCATAAACTAAACAACACAGCAATATAATGGAATATAAAAGAGTAGGGAAGAAGGATGCAAACACAGAAAACACCGAGACTTGTTTTCGAAGAGGAAACCGAAGAACTCGACGAAAAACCTCTCCGCCGCCCTCCAAATGGAAATCAATCCACTAGACAATCAGTTGGGATACATGGGTTAGCAAGAGACCCTCCAAGCCTAATCTACCTGATGTACCTAAGCCCTCCAAGCTCCTACTCCAACAAGACTTCTTAGAACCGTGTCTTGTCTTAGTTCTCCGGATCTCGCAACAAGCTTCATGTTGCATCTGCCATCATCGGCTTCTTCCAATGCTTCCCAGTAGCTCCAAAACACTCTCTAAACTCTGAATAGGTGTGAGTTGTGTTTGGGTACAAATCTCCTCTCAAGGTATGATAATGGGAGAGGGATGGAGAAGAGGCTATAGTGATTTCTCACTAAAGATGTGTAGCACTCTCTCAAAAGATGGGTGTGTGTATTTTAGAAAATCTCTCTAGGGTTTTCTCTCTGAATGGCCTCTTTAACATTTGTGGGTAATGAGGGTATATATAGTATAGGTGAAAGGTAAGAAAGTCACTCATTAAAATCCTCCAGACAGAATGTTTCGCGACTATCTCGCGGAAAGGCCTTACCTGTGAGACACTCGCAAAAACGACAGCCTAGCACGACTCTTCAGCTTCTAGTCATGTGCTTCTCACGTGGCTCTTTTACGGGTTAGCTTCCAACGACACACTCGCGAGATCCACTGATCTTCAATAAAGCTTGAGTCTTCACCAACTTGATACTAAACCCAATACAATTAAATCCCACAAAATACAAGGAACTGAATTAAAGTAATTACAACACATTTTGTCATGGAATAAAGCCAATATAAAATATAGTTGTAAATCATAACTTTATAATCTCCCCCTTTGGCTATTCCGTGACAAAACACCCTATAACAAACTCTAGACTTAAACATGAGTTTGGGAACAATGGCAAAACTCACTCACACCTAAATCTAGAAGCTGTGATGAACTTGGAACATGTATACCTGTAACCTGAAACACTTGCACAAAACACATTAGACCCTCAAGGTAAATTAGGTGATAAAAAGACAAGTATAATGCAACAAGTAAAAAGCGATCAAGCAAAATGGAATAAAGCGATAGACCATGGCTTGACCAAACTGGCAATCACTATAACTAAGTGATCATAATGCTCATTCACACTTGGAATGAACATCCGGACATTCAAGTTGACAAACACAAGGCAAATCACTTGAATGACCAACACTTAACCACTGCACAGTACATGAAGTATGTGCATCTAGGAAAAATCATACAAGGGCATAAGAGTGTTCATCACTCAACCAATGCATAGAACGTATATGCATCTAGGAAAAATCCTACAAGGGCACAAGAGTGTTCATCACTTAACCAATGCATAGAACGTATATGCATCTAGGAACAATCCTACAAGGGCACAAGAGTGACATACTGACGTAAAATGTATGACATTAAACATCAAGTACACAAGCATAAAGGCTGCATAAACAAGGTACTACATATGCATGGCACAAACCATAAAAGCCTACAAACATGCAATGAAACAAACCCTTAAAACTTACAAAAGCAACATGGGTACATGATCCATACAAAATATAAAATACTTCCCTTATCATATCACTCCCCCTATCATAAATCATACGAGTTGTGATGAGCTTGGAACATATATACTTGTACCCTGAAACACTTGCACAAAACACATTAGACCCTCAAGATAAAACAAGTAATGAACGGACAAGTATAATGTAACAAGAAAATTGCGATCAAGTAAACATGATGTGAAACATATGAGCAACTTGATCATACACCAAACAGTCATATGGAAATGACTACAATGATCATATAGCAAAAAAAATGATCATCCGAACATGCAAACGATAAATCACAATAGCATAAGGATAAAAGCATGTCCAACACATAAGCACGATGCAATGAGAGCAATAAAGCATATCAAAGCACCATAAAGCAATGAGAAAACAAGCATAAAGTAAATCAAGGTTTTCTAAAAAAAATGTCTTCTCCCCCTTAGTATATGCATCTCCCCTATGGCTTACTCCCTCTTCAAATGTGCACGAGGTAGAATTTCTCCCCCTAAGAATGTGCACATGAGTCATATAGAAATGACTAAACACACCAGTATACTCTTCGGTATAGTCTCCTCCTTTTTGTCACGAATAGACAAATAAATCAAGAGGAATGAGGGAAAGAAGAAAATATGAAGATGATGCATGAGGGGTGCAAGATGAATAAGAAAATGAAACTCAAACATAAGACAAAAACATTAGAACAAGGACATGTTAAATGTGCTTAAAGGTCTAAAAAGACTTAACTAGCATGAGTGAATGCAAAAACATGTTAACAATTCAAGTGTGTGCAGCGAAAGTGCATCTAGTGCACATATGAGATGCATGACCAATGCATGAATAAGCACTCACAGGGCAAAGTGTATAAAACACACCACCAATGATCAAAACATGATAAACATGAATAATTATGGTGATCCCCAAAGTTTAGTACTCATCGGAGTCCAAAACAACGAGAAAATGCCATTTGGGCATTTTATCAAACACTTAGAGTGCACACACTACACATATATGATGAACAATGCAAGAACATATGAAAATCTTGCCTAAATACATGTTATTTTTGCCACTAGGGGCCAAAATCCAAAGCAAATTATCATTCAAAACAAAGCCCAATCAAAAAGATTGACAGAAAATAAGTTTTCCAACTCCCATTTAAGAAAATCCCAACTATGAACATAAAACCCCCTAAAAACGTAATCTAAGGATCAAAATCATTGAAAAGAGTTAAAAATTACCTTAGAGATGTTTATGGAATGAAAAACATTTGAATTTAATTGGGTTTTGATGTAGAAACATTAAACCAGGGGTTTGGGAAAGGATGGGAGACGTTTAAAACAAATGGCACACGAAATGCCCTTAAAAAAAGCTGATTTGGAAATTTTCGCTAGTATCTCGCTACTTAGAATCCTGCGAAAATTTCGCTGGTATCTCACAGGTTTCTCACAAGTAAGCCTTACTCGCGAAACAGCCGTGAAACTCTCTGTCCAAATCTGAAAAACTTGCGAATTGGACCATTTAACTCCCAGTTGAGCCTATACATGAAATAGGTCTCGAAAACACCCAAAAAACATGTTTTTCACACAAAAATACTTTAAAAACTTTGAAAAACATGGGTGATACAAATCACTTCCAAAAGAAAACAAAAAGAACAAAAAATCTTTTTGGTATGAACCACATATGGTTGAGCACACACACATCACATTTGAACATGTACAATCACACAAATGAAATAGACATTCATGGAACAAAAGTCTTGTGTGTTGTGTGTGAGGATCAAATGTGGAATAGTCTTTAGACCAAAGCGAAACTTCAATGATCAATTCAATCGAGTCATACACAATTGATATGAAATCAAGTGGACTGTCTCCATTATAGAAATGAGTATATATGACCTCCCACACATTGAATACATAACTTAGAAGCTTTTCATTTGGCTTCTGCATAAGGCATAACAATTGGTCCCTTTTATTTTGTTTGGACAAAAACATCTCATTTTGAGATTGGTGCTTGAAATTTATGATATTTCAACATTGATGATTAGTCTTTGGCTTTTTTAGCACCATACAAAACACATTAATAAAAGTCGCTTTCCTTTTTTCCTAGTCGAATACTAGTGTGTGCGACAGGCTTTTGCAGCTCAATATCTCTTTTCATTTGGAGATTTACATTTGGTGAGCTCTTTTTGCAAAAACATAAAAATAAAGTGGGAAGAGATATAGACACAAGTCTATGCAAGTATCAAGACCAACAAGACTATTGACCAATCATTCATGACAAGCTTTGAGATCTATTTACAACAATCACACATAGTTTTCAAGATTTCTTCCATATAGAAATAGGTGCATACAGAACAAGCTAAGCTCGTAAATGTACTAAGCCATTAGTACGAAGGTACTAGGCCAAACTCACATGAGATATGTGCTCAAACATATACGATCAAAATTTTTGAATTTTTCACTTTTTATGTGGTTTTGGATTTTTTACTCACACAAAACAAAGACAAAAAAGTAAGATCAAAACAAAAGTAATGCACACAAATAAATGCAAAATGCACAAATGCATGAAGATATAACATTCAATGCATGAAGGTTCCTACAAAGATTGAAAGAATTAGATCAAGGACCAAATGAGCAAAAAACTCAACCATAGAAACCCTTCCTCATCCAAACAGAACAATTGTTTGGAATGAGTGTCTTATGAGAAGCGAGACGAGGGTTGGAAGAATGAGAACCAGAGATGCATATAGTCAAGGAGTTAAGAGCATTAAACACTTTCTTTAACAACACATTATTTTTACTTAAATCTGGTTTATCATGCAAAGCACAACTTCCAAGAGGCTCAAGTTTCTTTTTTCTTTTAATTCTTTTAAGAGCATGAAACTTAGAGCAATGTGGTCTTAGATGACCAAAAGCACCACAATGGTGACAAACAATGTGTTTAGGTCTATTAGGCTTTTTGGGAATGGATCTAGCAACTTGGTTTTGTTCTCTCTTCAACTTAGAACATTGAGGCCTTATATGACCAATTACACCGCAATGGTGGCAAGTTGGAACAAACTTAGATCCACTCAATTCCCTAAGATTGAACCTAAACAGAGGTTTTGACTTAATAGTCTTTCTCTCCACTTTTTGATTTCTTTTATGTGGAGGAATGTACACCGATTTGTCCTTTGAGGCAGAACACACATTAGGCACAAAATCGGGTACCACAACATAATTGCAACATATATTATCTTCTTTTTTAGCAACAGGTTCATCAATCAAACACTTGACATGCATCTTAAGAGATTCATTTTCACATTTAAGATCATCAACAAGTTTGTTAGACAAAACAAGTTTAGCATCCAAGTCTATATTCAAACATTCAAACTCTTTCAGTTTTTCAAGAGAAATTTCAGCAAGTTTTTTTTATATTTCTCAACCAATTTGTTGAATTCATTGAGCTTAGCAATCAAATCATCCTTATCACAAAATAACTTGCTTAAACTCTTTTGAAACTTCTTAGCATTTTTCTTTAAGAGTTTGATGTTAGGAATATCAACAACACCTAAAGATTCATGTAATATGGCATCACAATCATGAGGATAAACACTCATAGAGGCATTTTCACAAACACATGGCATGTTACAATCAACAACATCCATACAAGCATGTAAAGCATTATCCATGGCAAAACACACAAGGGGTCAAGGATCACACTTAGGTATTAAAGCCACAACAAGTGTACCCACTCTGATACCAATTGAAAGCTGGAAAATATGTTGAAAACACAAGAGCAATTTAGACCCCCAATTAAAATTATGGCTCGATAGATTTTACACTAACTTAATACTAAGTGTAGAATAGTGTAAATGCGAGCAGATGAACAAATAAGTTACTCTAATTCATAGACTAAACAACATAGCAATATAATGGAATATAAAAGAGTAGAGAAGAATGATGCAAACACAGAAAACACCGGGACATGTTTTCGAAGAGGAAACCGAAGAACTCGGCAAAAAATCTCTCCGCCGCCCTCCAAGCGAAAATCGATCCACTAGACAATCAGTTGGGATACATGGGTTAGCAAGAGACCCTCCAAGCCTAATCTACTCGATGTACCTAAGCCCTCCAAGCTCCTACTCCAACAAGACTTCTCGGAACCGTGTCTTGTCTTAATTCTCCGGATCCCGCAACAAGCTCCATGTTGCATCTGCCATCATCGGCTTTTTCCAATGCTTCCCAGCAGCTCCAAAACACTCTCTACACTCTGAATAGGTGTGGGTTGTGTTTGGGTACAAATCTCCTCTCAATGTATGATAATGGGAGAGAGATGGAGAAGAGGCTACAATAATTTCTCACTAAGGATGAGTAGCACCTCTCTCAAAAGATGGGTGTGTGTGTTTTAGAAAACCTCTCTAGGGTTTTTCTCTCTGAATGGCCTCTTTAACATTTGTGGGTAATGAGGGTATATATAGTATGGGTGACGGGTAAGAAAGTCACTCATTAAAATCCTCCAGGCAGAATGTTTCGCGACTATCTCGCGGAAAGGTCTTACCCGCGAGACACTCGAGAAAACGACAGCCTGGCACGACTCTTCAGCTTTCAGTCATGTGCTTCTCACATGGCTCTTTCGCGGGTTAGCTTCCAGCGACACACCCGCGAGATCCACTGATCTTCAATAAAGCTTGAGTCTTCACCAACTTGATACTAAACCCAATACAATTAAATCCCACAAAATACAAGGAAATGAATTAAAGTAATTACAACACATTTTGTCATCGAATAAAGCCAATATAAAACATAGTTGTAAATCACAACTTTACATATACTTCATTCTAACCTAGTTTTTAGATGCACTTTGCTTTTAAATTTTTTTTCCCACGCTTGTTCACATTGGCAGGTTGTAATTAGTAAATAATAAATATCTTACTTTTTTTTTAACTAACTTCTTCAATCTAGCACCCATACAACTTTAAAAATAAAAATAAAATAAAAATCCTTTTACTCCTTCCCTTTATTCTTGCTTGTTGTAACTGTGATTTGAAAAGATCTGCTATTTTGTCACTCTAATTTTTTCCTTAATATTGTAATGGAGTGCACTTTGCTGAATTAGTGACCTTTTTTAACTACAAATTCTGCCTCAGAAGTAAGCAGGTTCTAGAGGATATTGCTTTGATTTGTGAAAGTTTTCATCACACACACACATATATATAATTAGTGTTTCATCGCGATGTAATAGAGCTACTGCAACTTTTGTTAGTGTTGTAAAAAAGAATGAGAAAACCATTGTTTGACTTAAATAATACCCCTCTCTTGTCTTTTCTATTGTGTGACATTTGTTTTGTTATTGTTTATTTATTTATGGACAAAGTTTGGCTATAAAGTACAAATTTATGGTCTATTTAGATTGAGGTGGAGTAGAGTAGAGTAGAGTAGATTTTGTCAAAAATTAGTCTATTTTCAGCCAACTCTACTCTACTTTACTCCCCCTCCTTCCCCCCTTAATCCAAACGGGCTCTTAGTTATAGCTAATGATTAAAACTCTACAAAAATAAACAAAATTTTCAAGAAAAAAAAAATCAATATGTGTGTCCTCAATTAAACATTTAAATTTCAAATTTTTGTAGTCTAAAATTATGCATAAAAAATAAATTTATGGATCAAATAGTAAATAACATCTGATTGTTATGAAATTTGATACATATTTTAAGAACATATAGAATACATCAACTAAAACCACTACAAAATATATAATCATATTAATTTTTTTAGTGAGAGTTATAGCCATTAACTAAAACTAAATTTGTAGCTAAATTTTGTCCTTTATTTATTTATATATTTAAAATCTCTCATTGTACAATATGATTATGAATAAATACATCAACTATTGTTCTTAGTCCCAAAAAAGTAAATTTTTTGTTTTATTATCCTTCATTTGACGTTTATTTTAAAATAAAAATCTTTAACAAGTAAGAAAAAGAGTATAGAATATTTTATGCTATGTAAAGTAAATAATTAATATTTTAACCTAATGATAAAGAACAAATCATAATAAAATGGTCAACAATGATTCAAATCTACTATATTTAAAGAATAAAAAATAAAGGTTTGTGCTGTGCGCAAGAAAAGCACTTAAGCATGTAAGAAAAGCCAGACATTCTTGTGGTGGCTCAAAGTGATTGGTGACTAGTGTAATCCTACTGGATTGGGTGGAGCCTCTAAGCAAGACCTTGAGGAATTGGATAATTTGAGCTAAGGCCTATATGTGCTTTATGCAAGGATTGCGTAAGGTTGGAGAGGCCAGCAATTGACGTCATAGAACATTTGGATTTGTTTTTCTTTTCAAAAATTAGCATTCTATGCGCATAGAATAAAGATGAAAAAGCCTAACAAAAGATTAAAAGTACTTTGTTCCAATCCATGGAGTGGAGCCTCTGTGCTGAGACATTTACGATTTTTACTCATTATCTATGCTAAAGATACTGAGGTGGGCTAGTATGGTTGTTGACATTAATGAACATCTTGATCTTTTGTGGATTACTGCTGAGTCATCATCACCATACATCTTAGTCTTATAATTTCTAAAAAGTTACCATTCTGGACATAAAAAAATAATTGAAAAAATCTGCGAGAAATCTAAATAGAATTGGAGAATTTCATTGATTAGAAAATGATTACAAGAGAAGAGAGTGAGTAACAGAATACATAATGCCCTGTTTACATACACAGTGAACATAACTAACTTCCAGGAATGGCGCCAAAATCAGTTATTGAATTTCTAGAGCTATACACATGTCAGCTGCCTTTAACTACTTCCTAAATTCTCAGGACCCAAAACTTCAGTGCTCTTGAATGAAGAATTCATGATGGGGCATGGCTTTGATGAGTACCAAGACTTCAGTGCTAATCAGGTCAGGTGCATGCTGTGTGGCTTGATCACTGCACTGCTTATTAGCAAGTGCTGCACTCCCTACAACTCTTGTGGCTCAGCTAGTGCTCTTTACCTCAGCAGCAACTGTATTACTCATCAGACTTGTAGCTTGTCTCGTGTTACTCTGCCCTGCAATTTTAACACTCCCCCTTAAGAGCAGAGCTCTTGCCTTTTGGCTAGACTTAAGTAGGGAAGGATATTCCACTTCATGAGCAAAAATATTGATGACACCCAATCTATTGATCAACCTCAAATAGTTTTCAACCCCTAATGCTTTTGTAAACACATCAGCCAACTGATTTTTGGTTGAAACATAGAAAATTTTAAGTGTACCATTAATGATTCTATTTCTCACAACATGAAAATCAGCTTCTATGTGTTTGGACCTTTCATGAAATACTGGATTTGCTGCTATGTGAAGTGCTACCTGGTTATCACAGTACAACAACACAGGTCTGTCATGTCTAACATGCAAATCTTGCAATAAATGTAAGATCCAAGTCAGCTCACATGTAGTTGTGGCCATTGCCCTGTATTCTGCTTCAGCACTTGATCTAGACACTATGCTTTGTTTCTTAGATCTCTAAGACACTAAGGCATTACCCAAAAACACACAGTAGCCTGTCAAAGACTTCCTTGTGTTAGGGCATCCAGCCCAATCTGCATCACAGTATGCTTTTAAGTGTAAATCAGAATCTGTGGGAAAGAATACACCTTGTCCCGGTGTGCCTTTAATGTATTGAAGTATTTTGGTAGCAGCCTTCATATGTGGTACTCTAGGTTGTGCTAAGAACTGACTAAGCCTATGAACTGCATATGTGTTATCTGGTCTACTCAAAGTCAGATACATTAGCTTCCCAATAAGCCTCCTATACTGTCCAGGATTAGAAATGAGATCCCCACTACCTTTGGACAACTTCAATTGCTGCTCCATTGGTGTCTGAGTTGGTTTGCAACCTGTCATTCCAGCTTCTTTAAGAACTTCAAGAGCATACTTTCTTTGTGTTAAATTGATACCAGTCTTATTTCTTGCAATCTCTAAGCCTAAAAAAATACTTGAGTGATCCCAAGTCTTTGATCCCAAATCTTTGATCCAGAACTGACTTTAGAGAAGCAACACAATCAAGATCATTGCCTATAGTGATCATATCATCTACATAGACCAGCAGTGCAGTGAACAAAGAACCTCTGCTATGAACAAATAAGGAATGGTCTGCTTGGGACTGAACAAAGCCAAGTTGTGTAATTGCTGCTGACAATTTTGTGTACCATTGCCGAGAAGCTTGTCTTAATCCATAAAGGGATTTCACCAGCTTACATACTTTAGGAGCAGTTGCTGGAGAAGAGGCTGAACACTCCCTCTTATTGTGAAAACCAAGAGGCAAAGTTATGTAAACCTCCTCATCCAAATCCCCATGGAAAAAGGCATTGTTGATGTCTAATTGATGTAAAGGCCAAGCCTTAGCAGCAACTAGTGCAATCAAAACTCTCATTGAAACAGTCTTAGCAACTGGAGAGAAAGTTTCCAAGAAATCAAGCCCTTCTCTTTGAGTATAACCTTTAGCCACCAACCTAGCCTTATACCTCTCAACACTTCCATTAGGATTAAATTTGACTTTATAGACCCATTTGCAGCCAATGGGAGATTTACTAGGAGGTAAGGCAGTCACATCCCAAGTGTGATTATTCTCAAGAGCTTGAATTTCCTTGTCCATGGCAGCTCTCCAAAGAGGATCTTGAATTGCCTGGGAGAAGCTCTAAGGTTCCTGAGAACTAGAACCAACTGTCAACAAGTAAGTTTGGTAACTAGGTTCCAAGTGAGAGTAGGTGAGGCACTCAGCCAGATCATAAGCAGCACCAGGTGCAAATGTAGTACAAGCATAATCCTGTAAGTAGGCAGGAGGTCTAGTGTATCTAGCTGACTTTCTGAGAGGCATAGGAGGTGCTTGTACAACTGGTGGAGAGGAAGAAGGTGTAGCTGTAAAAGGAAATTGACTAGGACTAGGGGAAACATCAGCAGACATTAAGGAAGAAGCAGTGGCATTATCAGAAATAGGGTCAGCATAAGTAAAAGAAGGAAATAAGGCATCATCACCATCATTGGGAACAAAATCAGGGACACTAATGGGAGTGACAAAGGAATCATTACCTGCTGGAGAAGAGGAACAACAACATCTTCACAAGAAGTGAAAGAATCTAGAACACTACTAGAGGCAGATGCAAAAGGAAAGGAATGTTCATGAAAAACAACATCCCTAGAGAGAAACACACTGTGAGTGGCTAAATCAAGAACCTTATACCCTTTTACCCCAAAAGGATACCCCAAGGAGACACATTTCTTTGCTCTAGGAGCAAACTTGGTTCTATGATTAGAAAGGGTAGAAGCAAAACACAGACACCCAAAAACTCTCAAGTGTGAATAAGTGGGTGGATGACCAAATAAAATTTCAAAATCAGTTTAATTTGACAAAATTGAAGAAGGGGTTCTATTTATCAAATAAACGACTGCAAGAACAGCATGCCCCCATAGATGTAAAGGTATATGGGATTGAAACATGAGAGCTCTAGCCACATTCAAGATGTGTTGATGTTTCCTCTCAACAACACCATTTTGTTGAGGGGTTTCAACACAGCTCAATTGATGGCAAATGCCTTGCCTAGCAAAGAAATCTCTCATAAGAAATTCTGTACCATTGTCAGACCCAATGATCTTAATCTTTTTAGAAAATTGAGTTTCCACCATCGCACAAAAACTTCTAAAACAAATTGAGTTTGGGACTTATGCTTTAACAAGTAAACCCAAGTACACCTTGAGCAATCATCTACAATTGTTAAGAAATATTTGCAATTATCAATGGTAGACACTGAAAAAGGACCCCATAAGTCACAATGTATCAAATCAAAACAAGCAGCAGAAATTTGAGAACTTTTATTGAAGGACAAACGTTTTTGTTTTGCAAGTGGACAGATTTCACAAGAAAAATCCTCAATTGAAGTACAAAGTGGTTCACCATTATTCCTAATTGAAGCTAATTTGGCATTAGACAGATGTCCTAATCTAGAATGCCATACATGAGTGCTATGGACAGAAGGGACAGCAACAAAAATAGAAACATAAATGGATTGTGAAGTGGAGTTGCTCCTTTCCAGTAAGTAGAGTCCATTGCATTCCTTACCCAGACCAAGTATGCTCCAATGAGCAAGGTCCTGGATAAAGCACAAGGTCCCAAAGAAGATAAGACAGCATGAAATAGATTTTGCTAACTAACTGACAGAGATGAGGTTAAAACTGAATGATGGAACACACAACACATTGTAAAGGGTAAGTTTTTCTGAAATTCTCACCGTACCAATGTGTATGACCAAAGCAATCTCACCATTAGGCAAATTTACATGAGTATTCAAAATAGTGGTGATGGAAGTAAAGCAAGTGACAGAATGTACCATGTGGTCAGTAGCCCCTGCGTCTATGACCCAATCATTGGTATGAAAACACTCCTTATCAACTATTTTGGCAGAAAATATAGAGTGTTACAAAGTAGGTTTGAAGAAAAGGCTTGAAGTGGTACCTGACATAATGTCAATGAAATTGGAATTGGCATGGGCAGATGAGGAAAGCACACCAGCTGCAATAGGCACACCATTAGCTTCAGTAGTCAAACCAGAGACACTTCCACTCGTACTAACAAATGCAACATGATGATTTTGACCTTAATCAATTCCAGGATTGAAAAGTGCAAGGAGCTACTCACATTGTGCCTTAGTAATAGGACACTGAGCAGATGCATTTGAAGAATTCTCAGCAGCAGCACCTTGTGGATAGGAAACTTGATTAGCATTGAACTTCCCCCTTTGCTTATAGCCTGGTGGATAACCATGGAGTTTGTAACACTTGTCCACAGTGTGTCCAAGCATGTTACAATGGGTACACAAGGGCCTTTCCTTCTTAGGTCCAGCTTTGTTGCCAGAATTCCCTTTGGTATTAACATACATTGCCACTGCATCAGGTTTAGGCACGAAGGCAGAAACATGACCATGACCAATTCCTTTGTGAGCCTCCTCTTGAAGGATTAGAGCATACACTTTGCTCATTGATGGGAATGGCTCAAGCATGAGAATGTGACTCCTCACAGTCTCAAAATTCTCATTGAGCCCCATTAGAAACCTCATTACATAGGACTTTTCATGAACAATACTGAGTATCTTCATTGCACCACAAGTACAGGCTGGCAAAGGTTCATAATGAAGTAGTTGATCCCAAAGCTTCTTGAATTTAGAGTAATACTCAGTCACTGATAATTGACTCTGAGTTATCTGAGAGATTTCTTGTTGAAGGTTACAAATTTTTGGTCCATTTCCCTAAGAAAACACACGCTACACATCTCCCTTGCAGTCTCACAATACATAATACCACTTGACACATCAAAATGCATTGAATTGATCAACCAAGAAAGCACCATTGTGTTACAGCTTTCCCAATCTTCATACAATGGAGAATCATCTTTAGGTTTCTCAATCTTTCCATTCACGAAGCCTATCTTCTTCTTGGCAGTGAGTGCTAAAACCATAGCCCTAAACCAAGATTGATAGTTCTTCATTCCCAACAATGGCTGAGTGACCAAGATATTACTTGGATTCTCACTTGCACTTAGCAGAAAAGGATTAGGCGAATTGGTTTGTGTATTGGAATTAGAGACTAGTCACGTGGATTGAGCGTGCGTTGAATCAGAATGATCATTTCCTTCAATAGAAGCCATGAATGATCTTCAAGGATTGAACGAAAGATTTCAATGAAAAAAAGAAGCACAAAGAGATTCTCGAGCGATTTCTCAGTAAAATAAAAACCAAGGAAATTTTCTTGAGAAAATTCCTGTTTGGAACGAAAGATAATCTTCTGGAACCAAACTAAAGCTAGGAAATCAGTGTAAACTGTGCTAGCTGCTCTAATACCATGAAAAAAATCTGAGAGAAATCTAAATAGAATTGGAGAATTTCTTTGATTAGAAAATGATTACAAGAGAAGAGAGTGAGTAACAGAATACATAATGCCATGTTTATATACACAGTGAACATAACTAACTTCCAAGAATGGTGCCAAAATCAGTTATTGAATTTCTAGAGCTATACACGTGTCAACTGCCTTTAACTGCTTCCTAAATTCTCGGGACCCAAAACTTCAGTGCTCTTGAATGAAGAATTCATGATGGGGCATGGCTTCGATGAGTTCCAAGACTTCAATGCTAATCAGGTCAGGTGCATGCTATGTGGCTTGATCACTGCACTGCTTATCAGCAAGTGCTGCACTCCCTATAGCTCTTGTGGCTCGGCTAGTACTCTTTACCTCAGCAGCAACTGTATTACTCATCAGACTTGTAACTTGTCTCGTGTTACTCTGCCCTGCAATTTTAACAATAATAATAACAATGTTCATAAAATATATATATATATATATATATATATATATATAATAACAATAATTACACATAAAAAGAAAAAGTGTCTTTATTAATTGGTGTTTTCATTAAGTGGTCGTTAGTTATGATGATGTGTTAGGTTGTAGGATGATACTCAATGTCAATTGCCCTATCTCCAAGCAGCTTAGTAGTCACCTCATCTTGTCGAGTTTGGGAATCTATTGGACTTAAAGCATTTTGGTAATTTTTAAGTTACCTTTAGAATTACAGAGCCACATTAATTTGGCGTGATAATTATTTGATCACTTGTCTGTCTTCTAGGCGCTTTGTTATTGAGGGTGAAGTTGAAATGACTCTCACTCGACTCTTCATGTCATTTCTAGGAGTGGGAAATTCTGAAACCACTTTTTCCAGGAATTCTCCACCCCTATATGGATCTCTTTCATGGTGATTTTTCCGGCTCATGTCTCTTCTTTTAGTACATACAATTAGTAGAAAGGAAAGAGATAATAAAAAAATATCGCGCGGGGTGGGGTGGAGGAGGGTTGAAGTAGTGGCATGATTAGGATTTTTGTTAAGGGGGACAAGATTAAATGACAAAATTGAAAAGAAAATCATAGTTGGATTCCACCATTATCTCAACTAGCTTGTAACCGTGCAAATGCACAGGATTTTTTTTTTTTTTTTTTTAAATTAATACACTTTGAATAAGGGGAAAAAAATTGAACTTACAATAGTNGGAATTCTCCACCCCTATATGGATCTCTTTCATGGTGATTTTTCCGGCTCATGTCTCTTCTTTTAGTACATACAATTAGTAGAAAGGAAAGAGATAATAAAAAAATATCGCGCGGGGGTGGGGTGGAGGAGGGTTGGAAGTAGTGGCATGATTAGGATTTTTGTTAAGGGGGACAAGATTAAATGACAAAAATTGAAAAGAAAATCATAGTTGGATTCCACCATTATCTCAACTAGCTTGTAACCGTGCAAATGCACAGGATTTTTTTTTTTTTTTTTTAAATTAATACACTTTGAATAAGGGGAAAAAAATTGAACTTACAATAGTGAAAAAACAAATAGTTTTCTTCATAACATCATAAAAATTTAGATTCATAACTCAAAATAACATTTATAATCTTAAAATAGACCAAAAGTCAAATAGTTTAACCCATTAAAAGTTTATGGGTCTAATGTTGTGAGCAACGAAGCCATTGATTATCTTTTTGCATACCTAGACATATCAAAACTTAAAAAAAAAATACGTTAAATTGATTCCAAATGAAGAACACATACAAATGCGAAATTAGTTCTACCATCTCAAATCTAATTCGCACGAAACAATGTTAGATAGCTTATCATAACTTTTTCCTTTAAACATATCTGATAAAAATCTCTAAATCGGGGGAAAAAAAAACAATTTTTTTATGGTAAGCATTAAATGTAGCTTGTACTCATTTTCTTGCCCACTTATCCAATCTGACAATAGGTAAATTATCAAGTTCTATATTTCCCAAATTTCATCATGATTTTAGTTGCCTCATTTGCAACAAACAAATGTCCTAATACCCAAACACAAATCAACAACTACCCAAAGTATACCAACCACAAATTAACATAAATTCATTGGAAAGATGTTTAAAATAATAATAACATTAAGTAACACCTTTTTCCCAATTCAAAAAAATAAATTCAGTTAAATTTTCAATTAGGATTACTTAATATATCGGTTGCATTTGCTAGTAAATTACATTATCAATACAATTTTCCGTTAACATAATATTTATCTTTAGCTTTACGAATTGCAAATGGCTTCAATAAAATAAAAGGAAGCACTAACTCACTTAAAGTTAAATAGGGGAAGCACTATTTGTCATTGAGCAAGAACAAATGAAAGAATGTGTAGGACTTTAGAAGCACTAATGGCATATGTTGCTTGTGATTCTCTTTCAATGTTTTAGAGCATTAAGCTCCACCACTGGCTATTTATCTGTACAAAAACCAAAGATCTAAACCCCAGACGTTTGTCTCTAGGACTATGATCTAAATCAATAAGGTTAATTTTTAACCATTTAAATAAGGTTAGCATATATTTATATATGCTAGAGTCCAAAGCTTTTTGTCCAAATTGCTAAAATTTAACCACTATTATAGATACCTGCCCTAATTTGGCAAAATTGAATTGTAGATAACATGTTCATGAAGAAATTGTTTGCAAAGTCCTTGACAGGATTTTTTTTTTTTTCTTTTTTTCTTTTTTTGGGTAAATGAAAATTTTCATTAATAAGAAATAAAGGATACATTTCTGAATCAATCCTCCCAAATGAAAGAGGACGAGAGGAATTACTACAACATAAAGACAAACTATTAGTGGGTGCAAATTTTTCTGTCGTTAAAGGATCACTAGATTTAAAATTTTCTTTGTCCAAGATTGCATTTCATCTTGAACTACTACTCTCAAAATTAAAGCATTCATTAACATAGCAGCATCAACATTTACTTTGACTGTACCTAGTGGGGGTAATTTCCATCTTTTGATTGCTTGAAGTCCTTGCTCATGATCTTCTCATCAGCCATTTGACAGGTACTTGGCATGAGTTAATGCACTTATTGAATCATTAGCCATTACACAGCTTTAATTTTCATGGATATGACAATAGAGTTGGCCATTCAAACCTGATGAGTTTGTAAACCAAGACATCAATCATCATACTGCTACTTTTCACATAAATTATTTTAATTACAAATGATCCCTTGGACAATAGTATCATTAAAAGTACATAATCTCAGCATGAATCTCCATTAATACACCAAAGAAATCATACATAGATTATGTAGTCCTCTAATGGGTCACATTTATATATATATATATATATATATAAAATAAAAAAATAAAAAATAAAAAAACAAAAAAAAAACCCTCTAACTTCCTTTTGAGTTGTAAAAAAGGGCCTTTCCTTCTTAGGTCCAGCCTTGTTGCCAGAATTCCCTTTGGTATTAACATACATTGCCACTGCATCAGGTTTAGGCACAAAAGCAGAACCATGACCATGACCAATTCCTTTGTGTGCCTCCTCTTGAAGGATTAAAGCATACACTTTGCTCATTGATGGGAATGGCTCAAGCATGAGAATGTGACTCCTCACAGTCTCAAAATTCTCATTGAGCCCCATTAGAAACCTCATTACATAGGATTTTTCATGAGCAATACTGAGTATCTTCATTGCACCACAAGTACAGGCTGGCAAAGGATCATAGTGAAGCAGTTGATCCCAAAGCTTCTTGAATTTAGAGTAATACTCCGTCACTGACAATTGACTCTGAGTTATCTGAGAAATTTCTTGTTGAAGGTTATAGATTTTTGGTCCATTTCCCTGAGAATACACACGCTGCAGCTCAAGCCACATCTCCCTCGCAGTCTCACAATACATAATACCACTTGATACATCAAAATGCATCGAGTTGATCAACCAAGAAAGCACCATTGTGTTGCAGCTTTCCCAATCTTCATACAATGGAGAATCATCTTCAGGTTTCTCAATCTTTCCATTCACAAAGCCTATCTTCTTCTTGGCAGTGAGTGCTAAAACCATAGCCCTAGACCAAGATTGATAGTTCCTCATTCCCAACAATGGCTGAGTGACCAAGATATTACCTGGATTCTCACTTGCATTTAGCAGAAAAGGATTGGGCGGATTGGTTTGTGTATTGGAATTAGAGATTGGTCGCGTGGATTGAGCGTGTGTTGGATCAGAATGATCATTTCCTTCAACAGAAGCCATGAATGATTTCAAGGATCGAACAAAAGATTTCAATGAAAAGAAGAAGCACAAAGAAATTCTCGAGCGATTTCTCAGTAAAAGAAAATCCAAGGAAATTTTCTTGAGAAAATTTCTGTTTGGAACGAAAGAAAAATTTCTGGAACCAAACTAAAGCTAGGAAATCAGTGAAACTGTGCTAGCTGCTCTGATACCATGAAAAGAACTGAGAGAAATCTAAATAGAACTGGAGAATTTCATTGATTGGAGAAAAATGATTACAAGAGAAGAGAATGAATAACAGAATACATAATGCCCTGTTTATATACATAGTGAACATAACTAACTTCCAGGAATGGCGCCAAAGTCAGTTATTGGAACTATACACGTGTCAACTACCCTTAACTGCTTCCTGAATTCTCGGTACCCAAAATTTCAGTGCTCTTGAATGAAGAATTCATGATGAGGTATGGCTTCGATGAGTTCCAATATTTCACTGCTAATCAAGTCAGGTGCATGCTGTGTGGCTTGATCACTGCACTGCTTATCAGCAAGTGCTACACTCCCTACAGTTCTTATGACTCTGCTAGTGCCCTTTTCCTTAACAGCAACTGCATTACTCATCAGACTTGCAGCTTGTCTCGTGTTACTCTGCCCTGCAATTTTAACAATTTGTTAGCACAATTGTTAATAAATTATTTTAAAAAAATTGATACTACTTCTATGAGAAATATAAGTAAAAAAAATTCCTATTTTTTTCTTTTCTTATAAACTATAAAAAGTTTCTAAAAATATACTATAAATCAATGTATTTAATTTGGCTATTCGTTGACTTTTCCCTTCATTATTTTTGTGGGATGATCATGAGTTAGTTGGGATTAGGTTAGGGTCAACCTGTCACTTGCAAAGTCGGCTCAACAACTTTGGGGACTTTAGGCGAAAATTTTAAGTAGAGATTTTTTATATTTAAATATTAATCAACTGTGCAGTGCGCAACTGTGCAGTGCAAATGTTCAGCCTGTCTTATGGCTATGTGCAAACCACTTGTCCTATCATAGCATAAAGGGTCCTATCATAGCAGAATTTTGTATCAATATCTTGTATCAATATTTTCCCAGCTTGTCCTATGACTAAAAATGTGTCCTATCAATCAATCATGCAAAAATAGACTAAAAAAGAATATAATTTAAGTTGAATAAATAGCAGTATTAGCAGACTCTTCATCTTCATTTTCGGAAAGATAGAAAGAGGGAGAAGATTACCTCTGGTACACTTCCCCTTTTCAATTTTGAATTTACTATGAATTGAAGGGAATCAACAAAGAGAGATTTCAAGCTAGACTGAGTTTATAGAAAAAGATCAAGAATCAAGATGAAGAAAAGAAAGATAAGAATATAGATGGAGAGGCAGAGAGATAGAGAGATGAGAGATTTTTCTTTTGTTTTTGAAATTTATAATCTTTATTTTAGCATATTTCAAGACAATTACGTTGTATTATTAATGAATTTGTCTGGTATTAATTTTGATTTTAGCATATTTCAAGAATGAGTTAATAAATTTGTCTCCTAAAATTTAATTTTGTTAATTGAAGTTTGACTATTTTTGTTTTTTTCCGTTTTAATCTTTTGCATTTTAGGATACCATAAGGCCTTTTTAATGCATTTTATTGATCAATAAAAGTACTTAATTTTTTTTTTTTAAATCTATAGATATATATATATATATATATATTTACAAGTGGGGGCCTTAGGCGATTGCATCAATTGCATCACCTATTGAGCCGGCCTTGGTCACTTGATCCGATTATATCAGATGGAAAAAGAAAAAGCCTACCACTCAACTCTTCAATATGCCTCCAATTGGCAATTGAATCAAAACAAACCAGCTAAACTTCTTAGTCTTACTCAAAGCTGCTACTTCAATGAGCAATAGATTTGTAAAGGATTGCGATTTGCAATATATATGGTGATAAGAATGGTTGAGTGAGTAATGGATCTGGAATGTAGGGGCTTTATTAATTTCGACTTATGTAGAGGTTGTAAGAGGACTGTCTATGTTAAAAACAGAGAAAATCAAAACCTTAAAATCAACCAACTTGAGATCTTAGAGTGCTAAGGGAAGAATTAATACAGTGCAATGTTGCCATATAAAGGATTAGAGTTAAAATTCAATTAATAAAAATAATTAATATGTTTATTGTATTTAGAAACAATAGATGATTTTCAAAATGTAATATTTGAAACAATAATTAATATGTTCATTGTATTAAGAAACAATATGTTAAATGAACTTATAGTTTATCTTTCGTTCTCTTATTATTACTATGTACAAAATTGTAATAAGGAAGCCACGTTAACCACAAGATTCATCTTCTATTTAAGATTCATCTTTTTACTGACTCCCTAAAAAAATCTTGGAGCTACTACTGGTAGATTTGTTACATGTGTGTGTATTATTTTCATGTTATAATAGCTTTTTGTTATAAAGTTAGTAATTTAAGGAAAAAAAAAAGAGTAAAGTTAGTGATTTTACAAGCATTTAATGGGTTAAGTAAACACTTGGTGTTGGTCTAAGTTTTGTCATTTAGTTTAAAATATTTTTATAAAAAATAATGACAAATAAATAATGGCAGTTGCATAAAAACAAAAATATTATACAAATTTAACAAAATAAAATGATTACACCTACTCACATTGATGATAATGAATTATTATGTAATAATTTCAAAATAAGAAATCTTGTAGAAGGAAATTATAAAACTTTATATATATTTATGTGTGCGTGTGTGTGTGTGTGTTTTTTTTTTTGGTCAATTACTTGATATATTTTAGTTCTCTATCTATTAAATTTTGTTTAATTTAAGTTTCATAATGACCCAAAAATAAATTCATAGAGCCGCCATGTTACATAACCTGCTTTAGTTTGCATAATTAATACCACTTTTAAATCATTTGATGAAGCCTAATGTTACTATTAGTATTATTTTTTAAATGTTGAATTAACTCTCGAAGTCTCAAACACAAGCAAATTCAAAGCCGCGTGCTTACCGACAATGTGCTGTAAATGGAAATCGTGAGGAAAAAAAAAATACTAACTTGGGAATTGGAATGAAGAAGTGGAATAATACCTCCGTCGACGCATAAAGAAATTTAATATTTGAGCAGTCATTATCGTGAACATGCATTACATGCCGATAATGAGGCCAATATATTCCTCACGAGGGACACATAAAACTTAATTATCACGAGTTGTGAGAGAGAGAGAGAGAGAGAGAGAGTCTTGGCCATTTATTTCAACATTATTTTGTAGTCCAATCAATTCAATTGTCCGTTGAACTTATAATTTATAAAATCAGTGGCTAAAGAAAAAGTTCTACTAATTTACTATTCTTTTCGCAATCAAAATCTTCATCTTTCTACTTTCGGGATTCTTGATCATATCGATCAACGATTGAATGAGTTGCACATGTCTTTTGCTTGTGCATATCCAATGTCGCTTTTGTTTATTATTATTAAAATATTTTAGGTAACTTTCACCTTTCCATCAATA
>NW_027069574.1:80401-100554 GCF_002906115.3 Quercus suber
GGTATTAATTTTTGATTTTAGCATATTTCAAGAATGAGTTTAAATTTGTCTCTAAAATTTAATTTTGTTAATTGAAGTTTGACTATTTTTGTTTTTTCCGTTTTATTTTTGCATTTTAGGATACCATAAGGCCTTTTTAATGCATTTTATTGATCAATAAAAGTACTTAATTTTTTTTTAATTAAAATCTATAGATATATATATATAATAATATCTATATTTTTACAAGTGGGGCCTTCTTTTATTTGGGGCCTTAGGCGATTGCATCAATTGCATCACCTATTGAGCCGGCCTTGGTCACTTGATCCGATTATATCAGATGGAAAAAGAAAAAACCTACCACTCAACTCTTCAATATGCCTCCAATTGGCAATTGAATCAAAACACAACCAGCTAACTTCTTAGTCTTACTCAAAGCTGCTACTTCAATGAGCAATAGATTGTAAAGATTGCGATTTGCAATATATAGTGTGATAAGAATGGTTGAGTGAGTAATGGATCTGGAATGTAGGGGCTTTATTAATTCGACTTATGTAGAGTGTGTAAGAGGACTGTCTATGTTAAAAACAGAGAAAATCAAAACCTTAAAATCAACCAACTTGAGATCTTAGAGTGCTAAGGGAAGAATTAATACAGTGCAATGTTGCCATATAAAGGATTAGAGTTAAAATTCAAATAATAAAATAATTAATATGTTTATTGTATTTAGAAACAATAGATGATTTTCTAAATGTAATATTTGTAACAATAATTAATAGATTCATTGTATTAAGAAACAATATGTTAAATGAACTTATAGTTTATCTTTCGTTCTCTTATTATTACTATGTACAAAATTGTAATAAGGAAGCACGTTAACCACAGATTCATCTTCTATTTAAGATTCATCTTTTTACTGACTCCCTAAAAAATCTTGGAGCTACTACTGTGTAGATTTGTTACATGTGGTGTGTATTATTTTCATGTTATAATAGCTTTTTGTTTAAAGTTAGTAATTGAAGGAAAAAAAAAGAGAGTAAAGTTAGTGATTTTACAAGCATTTACATGGGTTAAGTAAACACTTGTGTTGGTCTAAGTTTTGTCATTTAGTTTAAAATATTTTTATAAAAAATAATGACAAATAAATAATGGTAGTTGCATAAAAAACAAAAATATTATACAAATTTAACAAAATAAAATGTATTACACCTACTCACATTGATGATAATGAAATTATTATGTAATAATTTCAAAATAAGAAATCTTGTAGAAGGAAATTATAAAACTTTATATATATTTATGTGTGTGTGTGTGTTTGTTTTTTTTTTGGTCAATTACTTGATATATTTAGTTCTCTATCTATTAAATTTTGTTTAATTTAAGTTTCATAATGACCCAAAAATAAATCATAGAGCCGCCATGTTACATACCTGCTTTAGTTTGCATAATTAATACCACTTTTAAATCATTTGATGAAGCCTAATGTTACTATTAGTATTATTTTTTAAATTGTTGAATTTAACTCTCGAAGTCTCAAACACAAGCAAATTCAAAGCCGCGTGCTTACCGACAATGTGCTGTAAATGGAAATCGTGAGAAAAAAAAAAAACTAACTAACTTGGAATTGAATGAAGAAGTGGAACTAATAAACCTCCATCGACGCATAAAGAAATTTAATATTTGAGCAGTCATATCGTGAACATGCATTACATGCCGATAATGAGGCCAAATATTCCTACACGAGGGACACATAAAACTTAATTATCACGAGTTGTGAGAGAGAGAGAGAGAGAGAGAGAGAGAGAGAGAGAGAGAGTCTTGGCCATTCTATTTCAACATTATTTTGTAGTCCAATCAATTCAATTGTCCGTTGAACTTATAATTTATAAAATCAGTGGCTAAAGAAAAATTCTACTAATTTACTATTCTTTTCGCAAATCAAAATCTATATTACTTTTTTACTCAATATTTGTTTATATATATATATATATATATTTTTTGTGATCTATGATGCAGTGGTTGAGCATACACCCAAATTTCGTGAACAATCCAGTCTTTCTTGGAAGCGATTCCTATACAGGAATAATTACTCCAATTCTTGCTCAAGAAATCATAAATGATAACTTTCATTTAAAATTCCAGCATCCAAATGCAATAAATTTTGCCTCATTCAAACCAAACCTATAGTAAACTCATTTTGAATCACATAAATAAATAACGTGGTTCAATTTTATTGATTTTTTTCAGGCAATGAAGCAGGAGTTGAGCCGTTTGTGAATCTCAAAGTACATGATCTAACCTTAGGACTTGAATGACTTCAATTTTTTATTTTTTATTTTTTGTTCTTCTTATCCTTTCAATTTGTTACTTAAATGAATATAATTTTCTTTAAAATAATATCAGGGATTCGCGCTTAGTTGCCCTCATACGAATACAGATCTAGAAACGAATGTAAAAGTAACATTTGCTCACCGGATGGCTTTAATATCGGATACCATGTATGATGTAAGGGTTTTTATTCTCTCACATTCATATTTTCACATCTAATTTTATGTTATAAATGTGAATAGTATTTTTTCACTTTTTTAAAATGTGTACATCAGTTTATTAATTGTAAATATTTGTGTAAAATAGTGGATGTACAGAAGTGTAAGGGAATATTTTGCCTTTCATGTCTTGACTCAAGTAATTTTCTTTCTTCTTTGTTGTTGTTTATTACTTTCTATTTCAGACAGCCAAAGATAGTTGCCATGGGAATTATGCTTATCCAGGCAATTCAAACTGTACAGAGGCCCTGTCAGCAATAAGTGAGGTTTGTGGATTATCAGTTTTTCTGGTACTAAATTTTTTTTTCTCAATTCTCTGAGCAGCACAAATGAATGATCCTTAATTTGAATACTCAGTGCATAAAGCTAATAAGTGATCAAAATATGTTGGAACCCACTTGTGCTTCCTTGTCACCGAAAGCAAAAGAAATGGCAAAAGAGGAAAGAGCTCGAAGATCACTAAGAGAAAAATCAAACAATTTCATTCTACCATCAACTAGAATCGGTGACTTTTGGTGCAGAGTAAATCTCTCTCTCTCACTCTCTCTCTCACTCTCTCTCTCTTGCACTTGTTATAAATGCAAGACCATATAATAGTACATCTAATTATATTATTTGTCACTTTATTTTGGCAGAATTTTGATTATTTGCTCTCTGACATATGGGGAAATTATAAAAGTGTTCAAGAAGCTCTTCATGTTCGACCGGTTGGTACATGCTTCATGATGAGACTATTAGGTGCAATGACATTCTAATTGGTTGAACAAATAAATCTCATGCGTTAAGTGTTTGTGTTGTGACAACAGGGAACAATGAAACAATTCTTTAGGTGCACTTTCACCATGGCGTACACATTTGACATAGATGATGTTGTCCCAGTTCATAAAAATCTTACTGCCTCCGGCTTGCAAATCTTGGTGTTCAGGTTCCTCTCTAGAACTTTTCTACTGTAACTAGTTGTTTGAATTAATTACTGATTATAGCCTACACCATAATTTTTTTTAATAGAATGCATTAACTAAACTATATAGTTTAACGAGTAAGACTTAGATGTTGTTCTTTAAGTTCTTCTCTTAAGATTTTGCCACATGAATTTTTCCTTATGGGATGAAAATATATTTTTTAATTAAGTAGTCACATAGTTAAATCTTAAAAGAAGAAACTAAGGAACAGCACTTAACGTACTGTACCTAAGTTTTATCATAATTTAACACACTTGGTGGTAAATATTTCAAAAGATCAAAGCTACACATACAATATCTTTCATAATTTATGACTTTAGGTTTATTATTATTATTATTTTTTGAGTAAATAGTAATACTTTGGGTTTATTATTGACACTACTTTGTTGTCTATCATTTAAAACTTTCCATGCCCTTTTTCAAAAAAGAAAAAAAGAAAAAAAAGAACAATAATAATAATTTAAGACTTTCCATGCCAGTTGCCACTACATTAATTGTAAAAAGTTTTGTCAAATGAATTGTGACTCTAAGACTTGTTTCTCAAAAAAAGAAAAAAAAGAAAAGAAAAAAAAGAAAAGAAAAAGAGTTATTGATTTAGAATATAGAACATTAATATAGTTTTCTGATGTAGGACTTGCAAAGTTAACCAAACTTGTGTATGGTTTAAAAGTACAGTCACCAAAAAAAAATTCACTCGCATTATAAGATTTTTACCAAATCTATGTGCCCAATAATTAAAAATTTTGCTCTCATTCTGCAGTGGTGATCATGACAAGGTTATTCCTCATATCGGTATTGAACAATGGATACTTGCTCTAGACCTAACAATTGATACTGATTGGCGACCGTGGTTTGTTGATGGTCAAGTTGCAGGGTGAGTTTATAATATATCAAATATTATTTTTATTTATTTATTTATTTATTTTTCCTTTCTATATTTTTGTTTTTTTACAATTGTTTTATATATCTAATAACGTGCATTATCATGCATCTAGGTACACAAGGAAATATACAGATGATGGGTACCGTTTGACATATGCAACTCTAAAGGCAAGGAAAAAAAATTCTTAACTCAAATTTTCCCTTCATTGGTCCAAACAATTAAATAAATTGTAGATAAATTTGCCATTATTATTATTTTAAATTTTTGCAGGGATCTGGACATTCGCCACCAGAGTATAAACGCAGGGAATGTTGATATGTTCCACAGATGGATCCACTATTATCCTCTGTAGTTTTTTCTTTATCTTTTTATTTCTTAAATTTAGGCAAAATTTTCGTATGTAGTTTAATAATTGAAATTTGAGTTGATGCGACAATGGTCTCCAACAATGCGATCCTTGTTTTGTGTTGCTGTTTTGTATGCGGTATTTGAACTTTTTGATATAAGAATGAACCATAATGTAAAAGAACCAAGTCATTAATTTCTGATGATTTTACAAATGCTCTTCAGCCTCTTCTATATTCTTCTCTGAAACTTAATTGATTTCAGTTCAATTGTAAACACTGTGTCTCTGTAAATAATCTATAGTTTCTCCATCAGTCTGGTTCTGGTTCTGACTGCCGACTCGCTAGTTTGCTGCTCTCTCTTTTATATTTAGATAAACTACGTATTTGTCCTATATCTTTTAGACCATATTTCATTATAGTCCCTAACCTTTTAATAGTGTCAAATTGACTCCTAACCTTTCAATAATGTATTAATTTAGTCCCTACCATGGAAAAGTCTGACATGTCAAACGGCCTAAAAAAACATAAAAAATTGCCACATCATCTACCACCTGTCAAATCTTAAAAAAAAAGGAAAAAAACCAAGCCAAATCTTTGCTTTTTTTCATTTGATAGAAGTTATAGCACCACATCAATAAAAAAAATTATTAAAAAAAAAAAGCCACTAACCAAAACAGCCCTTGAAGTTTTGGTTCCCTTTGTTAGCAAATCCATTAACTCACCCATGATTTACCTAATTTGGGTAAGTCTTGACTCAACCAAGTTAAACATTAGGGTTAAATGGATAAAGACTTATTAGGTAATCCAGTTAAATGAGTCTTAATGGGTAAACTCACTGGGTAGTCAGTGGCAGAGCTAGAATTTCAGTTTAGGGGGAAGATTTAAAAACAATACTAAAGACAAAATTAAATTCAAAAATAATAATCGGTAATAATAACAAAATATTCAGAAAATTGTAACTAAAAGTATATATTTTGTATTATTAAAACAACAAAACAAAAATAATCAATCATAATTACTAACAATCAAAGTGGGAAATTAATTTGATTGTTTAAAATAAATCAATCAAAAAAAATAACTATGAGACCTACTAATTGAATTGTCATACAATAATACATACACCACCTTTTCACAATTGTTAAAATAGTGGACTGCGAATTGGGAAGGAAATAAAGTAGTGGGTTCATGAATGTAAGTTGTTCACCACTCAGTTAATTATTTTCTCAATTGCAAAATTTATTGTGAAAAAAGTTTTGTTTGTTTACTAGTCCTTTGTGTTTTTGACTTGGCCATGTTCTTGTTGACATCTATGCACTTCTTGCCAATCTCCATTGGTTCTCTGTCTCCAGTATTCTCTATGATGCCAACTTTGTGGCTTATATGTCTAGCCTGCTATGCTAGACATATTTCTTCTTATGTTTTTTGAATTGACAACTCTCCTCTCATTGCTATGGAAACATTGTATTTCGATTTGGATCAATTACGGTTATAAATTATAATTTGGTTTGGTATAACAAAAAAGTTTCAAATGAAATCCATAAGTTTAAAATAGTTACAAATTAAGTCGTATAGTTTTTTTAATCTCAAATTAAATCCTTAAAATTTCAAAAAGTTTAAAGTTTAAATTCATATGATTTATAATTCAAGGTTCAAGTTTGAAACTAAAGAAATCTCTTGAAATTTAGGGTTTAATTTGAAACTTTAAAAAATACGGGGTTTAATAAGAGACCATATTTAAATATAGGGTTCAAAATATAATCTATCCTTGGTCCCCCCCGGCATCCCAAGGCATACACTGATACACACACCAAAAATGGGAAAAAATCCAATGGTACAAAGCAATCTGTCTCTACCACATATATGATATAGCTCTCTTATAACTCCAAACTCAACTCAACAACATTTCATCAAACGTTCTTGAGCTCTACTCACTTGTCATTCTCCTAACCTTCTATATAAAAAAAGACTAACATCATAGCTTAAGTGGTAAATTTGAAACCTGGTTATTGTACCTTTACAATGTCTTCCAAAGCAATTTCGGCATGTTTGTATATGCTGCTTCTACCGCTTGTATCGGTTGGCACTGCAGTCTCACACTGGATTGTCAAGACTCTTCTGGAATTCCATGGCGAATTGCCCACTGGGTATGCGTTATTAGTTTCTGCAGTTAAGACTGTACTTTATTTATTTTCTAAAGAAATTATAGAGCACGGGTTAATCGATTGGTGAAGTTGATGAGAATTTTTATGTAGATACATTAGTGTTGGTGAAGTGGAATTCTTCTACTATTTTGTCGAGTTGGAAGGGAATCCAGTGTAGGAAATATTTTAGTGAATAAACAAGTTCTGATACAACAAATAATATCTTAAATAATTTGCAAGAATATAAAATAAAGATAGTTTAGAATAATCTCATAATGCTATAGAATCACGTTGCGAAAGCGTTGTTCTTAAAGGTTGATTCATGCTACCTGAAGTAAAACTTGATACGACTGGTTTTCTTGGCCAAACAACCCCCCAAGATTAGACTATAGCGTCAACCTTCATGATGGACGCACTTCCACTTACGAAGGTTCAAGAACAATCCTCTATTGCTTTTTTTTTTTTGTTTATATATATATATATATATATTTTATAACAAATATAAATTGTAAAAAAATAAATGGGAGACATATAATAGTATTGTGTATATATAAAATATACAGCAGTAAAATATGACTTATAAGAAAGGTTGTGATGATGGGTATTATATAGGTTATTCATGACAATAATGGTCTATAGTTACTGGTTACTAATAACCCATAAAGCTCAACGGCTATATTATCCATTATTACCCAATGGCTATTTTATTCATAAATTTCCAATTGCTAGAAATTAAATAAATAATAAAAGCGTTTAGAACACACACCCATACCAACAATCCCCCACATGTTACAAACATAAAATAGGAAAGGCAAGCAACTAAAGAATGCATGCATCAATATGGTACCAAAAGGTTTTAGCCATATTTAGGATAAATAAGTAGGAACTAAAAGACAATGGTAGAGTTAAAACTCTTTTAACCAAGCTATTAGTAATCCAAACTTACTACCCACATAACTTTCTTTACCAAGGTTGTTCTTAAGCGGTTGGCACCTTATCCAGGCCATGCACCACTGGTTTCATGAGGGCTCTAGAGACCTACCTAAGAAGTCTTATAGGAAGCAGCACAACTTCCACCCACACATAGGTGGCATCCATCAAGAGTGCGTGCAGGATACCTTATCCCAACAAAGTAGAGAGTATGGATCCATTAAGAGCCTAAAGCTCAACTTCTAACAATCTGCAACTTAGTCAGTAACATCCATCAGGAGTGTATATAGATACACCCTATCCCAACAGGTAGGGATATGAATCTATTAAAAGCCTAAGCTTATCCTCACCAAATTTTGCAACTTAGTCGATGGCATCCAACAATAGTGTGTGCAGATACACCCCATCCCAACAGATAAGGATACGGATCAATTAAGAGCCTAAGCTCATCCTCACAAAATTATGCAACTTAGCATTGCTCACACCATAGGGATGGACTCATTACTAATCTCCTTACCAAGATAATGGAAAACACATAACAAATTACAGTGCCCATATGCATCACTAATGACCTTTACTCATTTAACCTATTGTGTGGAATCACCCATCATGGAGGTTGGGCATTAGCCACAGTGTCACAACTTGGGTATTAGTCTAATCCCCCTAAATGTCTCACTCACTAGCATTCTTACTAGTGGTTTGGTCAAAGAATTGACCAAGTTCCTTTTAGGCCTCACAAAGTCCAATGACATAACATCATTATGAATAAGCTGCCTTGGCCTCAATTAGATATGTTGGCTTTTCCCATTATAAACTTTGCTCTTAACACATGTTATGGCAACTTGACAATCACAAGGAAAGCAAATAGAGATAATAGAGTTAGTAATGGAGGCATATCAATTAATAAACTTCTAAGCCACACAGCTTTGAACTCAGCCTTCTCTAAGGCCACTAACTTAATTTCCATGTTAGATCTCTGTGCAAGTCTTCTTGGATGACTTCCAAGAGACAACCTTTTCAGCTAGTGTGAATACATATACACTAGTGGACTTCACATAATCTATATCAGAGATTCAGTTAGCATCACAATATACTTCTAAAATAACAGGATAACCACAATATGGCAAACAAAAATAAGAAGTCCACTTTAAATATCCCAATAATATAGATATTGCATTCCCATGCCCAATACTAGGATTATGTGTTTATCTACTCAATCTACCAACATCATATGCAATATCAGGGTGACTACAGTTTGTCAAAAATATTAAACAACCAATAATTTGTATTTATTTATCTTGTGAAACATTATCACCACAATTTTTGACCAAGTGCACATTTAAGTCATAAATAATAGACATAGGTCACATATCAAAGCGTTTAGGTTTTTTTTTCCTCCACATAATGAGATTGTGATAGTACAATGCAATCATTATCCCTAAGAATCTTGATGCCTAAAATAACATTTGCCTCAACCAAAATTTCCATATCAAATTTAGAGGCAAGAAAACATTTAGTATCATGCATAGCATTAAAGCTAGTCCCAAATATAAGTAAGTCATCAACATATAAACAAATAATGACACCTTCATTGTTATTTAATTTATTATATATGCATTTATCCTTATGACCATAAATCACAAATCCATGTGTAGGCATCATGTATCAAAATTTTCATGTCATTGTATAGGTGCTTATTTTAATCCATACAGGGAGTTAACAAATTTACAAACTTTAAGGTATTGTCCAAGGACAACACAACCCTTGAGTTGCTCCATATAATTTTTTTTTTTTTCTAATTCACCTATTAGAAAAACAGTTTTAACATCCATATGATGTATAATAGGTTTGTAAATAGATACAATGACAAAAATATTCTTATAAATGCAATTCTAATAACCGAAGAATAAGTATCAAATAATCAACATAATATTTTTGCTTATAGCCTTTAGCTACCGAGCATGCCTTATACTTATCTATCATCCCAGTCAATCATAATTTTCTTTTAAAAACCTACTTGCAACCAATAGGCTTAACCTTAGGTGGAAGCTCAACCCATTCCAAGTGTGATTAGACATAATCTAATAATTTGTTAAAAGCTTCCAACCATAATGGTGCATCAACAAATTTAATTGCATCATAATAACTTACATGTTCATCTTCAACAATATAGGCAAGAAAATTGTTACCGTAACTCCTTTTCTCCCTAGATTGCTTACTTCTTCTCAATTTTTGCACATCACAATAAGATCATTAGAAGTATCAATAGGTTCATGAAATATATTTTCCTTATTGTTCAAAGAAACTAATACTTAAAGAAAGTATTTTTAAAATTCAATAATAGTATTAAATTCTAAATACATCACTATTGACGAAAATAATTCTATATCATGAACTATAGCAAACATAACCAATAACATACAATCACATATTTAAGAATCAGGTTTCCTCCTTTTAGGTTCATGTAGTATGACCTTAGGCGAGTACCCCCACACTTTGAGGTATTCTCCTTTTAGATTTGGGTAATATCTTAGACAACCACCCACACAATTTTAGGTATACCAAGTTAGGCTTACGCCATTCTCAACTTCATTTTTTTTTTTAATATTTTACAAAAATTTCCAAAACCTCATCTTTGGTTCTTAATAAACAAAGCATATAGAATGGTCATCAACAAAAATTACATAATATCTCTTACCGCATCTAGTCATTGTGTGTTTTAAATAATCCAAATTACTATGTACCAAACTAAGGAGTTTGGTTTCTCTTGTTACAGATTTGCAAGGTGTTTTTTTTTTTTTTTTTTTTTTTTTCAAATTTACAAAGAACTATCTACCATCTCTAGAAACACATACATCCAATATATATATATATATATGTATGTATATATGTGTATATATATATGAGATAGGTTCAAGTTACACCTGGTGTAACTCTTGTAAAGTAACAAATTTTTTACACCATAGATTTCTAAAAGATCTAATGGTTAAAAAGGACACCATTAAATGTTATTGCTTTTTTACTCTTGTCTCTCTCCTTATTTATTGTTTTTTACTTAATTAAAGGACACTTGTCATTTTCAACAACCCACTTTTCAAATGAGTCATTAAACTCTCTCCACCCAACCCGTATTCTTTTTCTTCTACTATTCTCTCTCTCTCTCTCTCTCTCTCTCTCTCTCTCTCTCTCTCTCTCTCTCTCTCTCTCTCATATCTGTCTAGACCTCTCTGAACTCACCTCGTTCTACTACATTGACCCACACAACTTATTGGAGCTACATGTTAAATTTGTTAGCTTGTTATATTAATTCAAAATTATAATATAGTTTTAGATATCAATCCAAAACCAACTAAGGCCAAAAATATTAACTTTTTTACTGGTTATAAGTCGTCTGTCACTTGGCAATGGAGTGAAGGAGATCTAATTTGAATGTCAATTTAGAAAACTAAACAAAAGACGTTATTTTTTTCTTGAGTCTTTCCTTAAAATTTTCTTTTGCTGTGTTTTTATTGAAAGGAAGCTCTAAATTTTCTTAGAAAACTATTGTCTGTCTGCTCTACTAGGTTCATCTTTAAGATTTGTCTTTTTCTTTGAAAAATTTCTTTTGGGTAAGTGTTAAATTGTTAATCTTTCATATTTTTCATGTGTAGTCTTTTGTGGATTTGGTGGCTCTAGGTATTGCATAAATCTTTCACATGGTTTCCATGTCCAGATTTTTCCAATACATTAGAAATCTACAATCCATCTTTCTATTGAAAAGGTAAGTATTAAACCCATGGAAAGAAAAAAGTTTTAGATTGCGATGAAAATTTAGAAATTTCTATTGTAGCTTTCACTTGCTTGTCAATGAAATGGGAGGTTTGGCCATGGTGGGATGCTCTTTAGTATATTAGTATGGTTTCTAGGTTGTTGAAAATGGCATGTGCCTTTAATCAAGTGAAAAATAATAAAACATTTAATAAGGAGAGAAAAAAAAATTTCTGGTATTAATTGGGAATGAGGTGAAAAGTAATAGCATTTAATGATATTTTTTTAACCGTTAGATCTTTTAAAAATCTATGGTGTAAAAAATGTGTAACTTTATCAGAGTTATACTAAGTGTAACTTGAACATATATATATATATATATATATATTAATATCACTCTTGCACGTGGTGGATAAAAGGAATATTTGTTCCCACTAAATAAATCTTATCCACTAGTCCAAAAAATTAATTGGATCATATGTTTGTTATATAAAGAAACTTTTAATTATTTTCCATAATTTCTCATCTCATATATATTTGCCAAGAGATGTAAAAAAGATAGCACATGTGCATAGAGCCAATAGCCACTAGCTTCTAGAAACCACTCTTAGGAATGTCCAAAATTTTACAAGAATAAGACACTCAATATTTATGTAAAATTTGACATTATTATACCACAATTGTATAATACAAATATTTAACCATTCACAATTTCTTTTTCGTGCAACCGTAAATAATTACTTGAGAACTTTGGCAAGGAAGATAATATTTAATTAAATTATGGTATCATTGTATATTCATCATAAAAGAGTGCCAAGTTCAAATGGCACCATTTTTCCCACTTAACAATAGGATTGCCTTCACCATAAGTCTACAACAATTTTTCCTCTTTCAGAATTTTACCAAAAATTATTGCAACCATTTTTTTTTTAATGAATTCCAAAAAACATTTCTCAAAACACATACGTTTTTCTTCAATCTAATGTTCATTAGATTTCAATAGACATAAAACAATTTCACAAAATATAATAAACATATAGTATCATATAATTTAACACACAAATTGCAAATGCAATGAGTTAGTATCCACATTTCAAGACAACGTTGCATAATATTAGTCACATATCAATGAATCAAAATCACAATTGGATGGACATCAATATTTTTTCTTTTCAAATTTTTAGTCCACTAAATTTTTTGGATTAAACATATAGCAAAAGATACTCCACACAAGATATAAGTAATTATATCTACGAATATAACTACTAAGATTTTTCCTTTACAAACATAATATCATACCACAATATAAAATTTCATGATCAATAACTTGTTTATCCATTTTGAAGCATGAAACTCAACCTTTAAGATTGTAGGAAATATTTTAGTGAATAAACAAGTTCTGATACAACAAATAATATCCTAAATAATTAGCAAGTATATAAAATAAAGATTGTTTAGAATAATCTCACAATGCTATAGAATCATGCTGCGAAAACATTGTACTTAAAGGTTGATTCGTGCCACCGGGAGTAAAACTCGGTGCGACTGGTTCTCTTATACTATAGTATCATCCTTCGTGATGGACACACTTCCACTCATGAAGGTTCAAGAACAACCCTCTATTGCCTCTCCTTAGAACAAATATAAATTGTAGAAAAATATATGGGAGAGACATATAATAGGATTGTGTGAATATAAAATATAGAGTGGTAAAATATGACTTATAAGAAAGGGTGTGATGATGGGTATTATATAGCAACGACTATATTATTTATTATTGCCCAAAGACTATTTTACTCATAAATTTCCAATAGTTAGAAAATAAATAAATAATAAACGTATTTGGAACACACACTCGGGAGTTGATCCTCTCTTCCTCTACATCAATGGAGGCCCTGGCTATTCTTCATTGAATGGATTTTTGTACATTGGTATGACTTTCTTATTTCTCTTCCCTTTGCATCAAATTAACCCTACACTAATTTCAAACTTTATTGTAGTTGTTATGAATATAAAGTGAGAGAGAAAAATTGAATAGTCTGTATACATATGTATATTTTTTGTAAACAACACTATACAATAGAGAGCCTTATATAGGCTAAGTATGTGTGAAGTACAAGTAATTTAAGTATACTACAAATACAGTAAATTAGGCTAAGACCGATGGGCTAGGCTAGACTAAGCTATATACTAACATCCCTCCTCAAACTTGAGGTGGCAAGGAGGAAGCCAACTGGAGTTTGGATATTAAATCTCGAAGACGACGAGCAAGTGAGTGAGTTTTGGCGAAGGTATCAGTAGGTTGGTCGACAAAAGAGATGGAGAACAGCTTGAGATTGCCTTTCTTGAGATGCTGGAAAATGATGTGGCAATCGATCTCAATGTGCTTGGTGCATTCATGGAAGACATCATTATGAGCAATGCAGATAGCACTACAATTATCACAATAAAGAGGAGTGGCAGTGGGCTTTGGAGCATCCACGTCAGCCAAGAGCCATCAAAGCTAGGCAAGCTCGTAGGTGGTGTCAACAAGAGCGCGATAATCAGCTTTAGTACTGGATTGGGAAACCACATTGGCTTCTTGCTACGCCATGAGACAAGAGAAGTACCCAACAAGAAACAAAACCTTTGATGGAGCATTAATCAGTTAATCACTTGCCCAATCCGCATCTGAATAAGCATAGAGCTCGAGAGAAAATCGAGAGAAGTAGTGAAGACCATGATAAAGTTTGCCCTTGTCGTATCAAAGAATCCGAAAAATAGCAGCATAGTGGATAGAATGAGAGGTGTCCATGAACTTACTAACCATACTCATGACATGTGAAATATCCAGGTGAGTGACAGTGAGATAGATCAGACTACCAACCAACTGACAATAATGAGTAGCATCTAACATAGGTTCACCGTCCAAGGGTGTGAGCTTGGCATTGTATTCCAAGGGAGACGAAACAGTTTTGTTGTCTGTGATACTGGCTTTGAGGGAAAATCAGAAGCATATTTAGTTTAGGAAAGATAGTATCCATCAGAGGACGAGGTAACCTCAAGCCCAAGAAAATAGCTAAAAGTGCCAAGATTTTTCATCTCAAAATGCTAACTAAGGAAGTGCTGATGAGAGCAGATACCTGCAAAATCATCTCAAGTAATAGCCATGTCATCAACATAAAGAGGAATAAGAGTAATACCAGCAGAGGATCTTCGGATGAAGAGAACAATGTCATGAGGACTCGAAGTGAAACCTTGCTATGCAACAATTGAGCTAAATGTTTCAAACAAAGCTCGAAAAGCCTACTTAAGGCCATACATAGCACAGCGAAGGCAATAAACTTGATGGCTCGAGTGAGTATAGCTAGACGTGGAAAAACTGGTGGGTCGGGTCGGGTTCGGGTCGGGTCAATCAGGTTTGCAAGTCAAATGGGTCGCGGGTCATTTTTTACGGGTCAATTGGGTTGCGGGTCAGGTCAGGTTGACCCATATTTTTCAAACGAACCTTTTTTTTTTTTTAATTACAAAAACAAATCAATGACAACATGTTAAGAGAGAATGAATAAAATTAATTAAGGAAATGAATTGCACTTAATGCCACTTATTAATATCCTTCCAATTCTGACAATTTTGAGCATGACGAAAATTCTTTATAGTCATAAATTCATGATGGAAAAAGTCTTTAATGTTAATAACTCACTGTCAAAATGCATGTAATTACAAGTTTCCAAATTCAAAAAGAGATAGATCTTAAGGAGCACCAAAAAGTATATATTTTAAGTTTACATCACTAATGATATCATTCCCACAAAAGAAAAAAAGAAACTACATGTCATGGACAATGTCAAGTTATTAGCCTCGTTAAGTGCACATGTTTTTGTTGCATTTAAAATAATAGTAAAGTTAGATTACTTAGAAAGATAAACTAACCAAAAAAAAGTTTTAAAAATAAACATAACATATTAAGTAAAGAAGAATAAGTAAATATTTTATAAGAATTACACCTTAATCTTAATCTACTTAATGTTGGTAGCAGATTCAGCACTGCAAATATTCACACTTGCAAATTCTAGCTCAACTTGGCCAATTTTGTCAGCATCTTCATCTACAATACAATATTTTAATATAACTTAAGGAACCATGAAAGCAAATCAAAAAAGAATTAAAATTGTATAATTTTGACTATAAATAAATTAAATTACCTTTAAATCCATATAGCCAACTTTAGTACACAATGTAGCTTCCACATTCTCAAGTAAAAGATGTGATCGATACGGAGCAAGAATTTTTTTTTCCAATGCTAAAACTTGATTCAGAAGCAACAGTGGTTTTAAGAATGCTCATAAGATCACTTGCTATTAAAGAGAGCTCTAGAAATTGATTGTAATTCTCTTTCCACCAAGAGAGAACTTCCAACTTTGAATTTTTCTTTTTGCTAAGTCTAGGCTCTTCTAAATACAAGTCCAATTGAGATTTTAAAAAAAAAAAAAAAAAGTGTGTTTTGGCACCACGACCACTTTCATAAAGCTCAAATTCCTAATTGTAAAAGAAAAAATTGCAATAATAAATAATACCACACAACATTACAATCTTTATTATTAAAAAACATAGCACAACATATACCAAACAAAATGCAATTCACTTACATCATCTTCCATATCTTCAGCATCATCAAGATGAAACATTTGTAGTGGCCATAGGCTTGGGGCATTCATATCTTGATAAAAGCTTATACAATGTAGTTTGAACGCTCTCCACCTTCATTTCAGAAATTTGTTCAATTGGCCCTATTTTCTTGAAAGTAAAGTCCACGTAATCCAACTTATACCTTGGATCAAGAACAATGGCACAATCTAGCACCACACTATAACAATCCCAATATTTGTCAAATTTACCTTTCATCTGTTCTGCCATATTACCAATAAATGAATCTTGGCACTCCATTTCTTCAAGTAAGAGCAATTCAATTTGAGACACTCCTTGAAAATATGAATTTGCAGTAGGATAATCAGTTCCAGAAAATAGTTGTAATGTCATTAAAAGATTTCAAAAATCGAGTTATCCTTTCAACTCTATCCCATCCATCCCTTGATGGACAATGCATGAAATTAGCATCTTCCTCTGCAAAATGGTTGAACACAAAACGATATCTCGTAGCACTGTCAATCATGTCATATGTTGCATTGCATCTCATACACACATCTAAACGTAAAACCTTTGATATCTTCATACCAACTATCTTAGCACATTCATCAAATTTGCACATTCTACTCTCTGATCCTTCAAGATATTTCATAGTTTCTTGGATCTTAATCACTAAGTCATCTATTACTTTCAATCATTCTTAAACAATAAGATTCAATATATGAGCACTACAACGCACATGAAAAAGGATACCATCACATAAACCCCCCTCATTAAGCTTTTTCTTTATGAAATCTTGGCAATTATCATTATTAGATGCATTATCTAAAGTAATGGAATATATTTTCTTCCTGTAAGGTTGAATTTAATCAACCATCTTGTTGGCTTTATTCCGTGCCAAATTTGCTTGTATTTTAGCATTTAGTAACCATGTATTTAGGTAGAAATCTTGTAAGGGTAGTGAGTGAGAGAGTGTGAAGAAATGCTCAAGATTGTGCAAAGAAATAGGGACTCGCAACTGAATCTCGCAGGTGGCTCGCGGCTTACAAGTCGCCAAAAGTTGCTCACATGCCAAGCATGCCAGAAGCTGAAGAGTTGCACCAGCTATCGCACTATAGGACAAAAGTCCCAGGCTAGCCAGGCCGTTAGCTCGCGGCTTGAACTCGCGACTCAACCAAGTCGCGAGGCCAAGCCGCCAACTTGCCTTGTTTGGGAAAAACTAACATTTCACATTCCATTCTCACCCTAGTATAAATACCCCTCATTCCCACGAAATGTAGAGAACTTCCAGAGAGAATTTTGAGAGAAAAACCCTAGAGAAAATAAGATTGCCTCATCCACAATCTTCACCTAAGAGACTCTTTAAATTTCTCTACTCTCTTCCTCTCCATTGATACATCATTGAGAGGTTCTTGACCAAATCCTTTTCTTACCATACCCATGTCTGTGAGAAGGTTCTTTTCCTGCTAAGGGAAGCAGTTTGGAAGGGACCAATGACTATTGGTTGATGCTATGGTTTATAGCAGAATTCGGTAAGCTAGAAAAGAAAAAGGTTCGGCGTAACCTCATTGGGGCAAGAAGCTTGCAGGGCTTATGTACCTGGGTAGATTAGGCTTGGAGGATCTATTGTTGTTCATGTATCCCAACTATATTTTCTAGTGGATTATTGACCGCTTGGAGGGCGGCGGAGAGGTTTTACGCCAAGGGCTTCGGTTTCTTCTTTGATAACATATCGTGTGTTGTCTTTATGTTTGCATCTCTCTTCCCTTTATCTTTACCATTTAATTACTGCTATGATTGTGATTATTTATGGTTTAGTTTGTTTATTAATTCTGGTATAAGCTTGTTACCATCTTCTGCACATATATTGTTTGATATAAAGCTTGAATTGGTAATTTGTTGTCTGGGGGTCTAAACATTCATAGTGTTTTCAACGCTATTTGAACTTTCAATTGGTATCAAAGCAGGTGCACTTGTTGTGGTTTAAACACCCTAGTGCGATCCTAGACCTCTCATTGAGATGGATAGGTCTCAATCTCTAAATATGCCACCATTTTTTGATGGAAATAATTATGCATTTTGGAAAGTCTGAATGAGGGCATTTTTATGTTCTAGTGATGATGCTGTGTGGGATACAGTTGAATTTGGTTAGACTAAGCCGGAGGCTGCCAAATCCACCTGGGATAAAGCAGCATTTGCGGTAGCTAATGCTAATAGTAAAGCCTTGAATGTTATTTTCTGGGGTGTCTCTCCAGAAGAATTTCACAGGATTTCACACATCATTGTTGCTAAGGAAGCATGGGAGATTTTGGAGACTACTTATGAAGGAACATAGAAGGTGAAAGACACCAAACTACAGATGTTGACCACTCACTTTGAGGAGGTCAAGATGAGCGAGGATGAATCCTTCGACTCTTTTTATAGTAAGTTGGACGAGGTAGTTGTCGGCAAATTCAATTTGGAAGAAAAGACGGAGGACTCTAAAATTGTAAGTAAGATCCTTCGATCATTGCCGGAAAGTTTTCGTGCCAAATTAACAACTATTAAAGAAAGCAAAGATCTTGACGACATTAAAGTTCAAGAGCTGGTTGGTTCTTTGCAGATATATGAATTGTCTCTACCTACGCAGAAGAAGAGTAAAGCTCTTGCTCTTAAAACAATTGATGAGAGACTGGTATCTTATGACTCTTTGGAAGAGGATGCAATAGATAAAGATATGGCGAATCTTGTAAAGAACTTCCGGAAATTCTTGAAACTCAAGAACGGTGGGAAATTTGGTGACAAAGGAAAATTTCAGAGTTCCGAGAAGGAGAAGAAAGAATTCTGAAGGAAAGATGGTAGAGATTCCCAATCTTCTCAAGGAATGATATGTTTCGAGTGTAATGGACAATGGACACTTCAAAAAGGAATGTCCCAACTATTTGAAGTCAAAGGGCAAGGTCTATGCCACTACTCTAACTGACTCAGATTCATCGAATTCTGATTCGGAGGAAGGTTGTGACGAATGATAGGCTACAATCTGAATGACCTATTGTGATTAAACCAATTAATTAATTAGCCAAGTTATTAATTAATCAATTTAGCATGCAAATATGTGGAAGCACAAACAAATCACCAAATAACTAAATATGCAATGGAAATTAAATGACACGGTGATTTGTTTACGAATGGGGAAAAATCTCACGGCAAAAACCCCATGGGTGATTTTCAGGTCACCATTCCCGAAACTCCACTATTATCAAATCAAGCGGTTACAAGTAAAGGAATCCCAAGTACTTTACCAACCTATAGTTGAACCCTTACCCCAATACCCAATTGGACTTGATCTGTAGCGACAGTTCCCACCTTTGATGCACAGCTCCCAAGTACGTGACTAACCAATGCGCGGATCCCAGTACGCAACTTCAAAACACCAACTTAAGGAAGAAAGGTTAGCTGCAAAGTTCTTTAGTTCATCCTACATAATGAAGATCAGGAAGATGCTTGGTCACAAAACCCTATGGTGCAAATACACAGAAACTTCTTTAGAGAAGATGAACTAGGTCAAGAACTTCATCTTTTGATCACAATTTTCTTGAACAGAGATTGCTCAATGAAATTGCAACTTGTGTCACACTTGACGGCTCTTAAAACAATCCTTTTATATGTTTAGGGTTTGGAGAAAAGAAGGCTCAAAAGTATATTCACGGATCCCAAGAAAATCAGACCAGAAAATCTAAAATTTTAAATCTTGACAAATAGCAGGTGTCGAGGTAGCTATCGAGCAGGTGTCAAGCTTTAATGAAATTGCACTTCAGCTTGCTTTTTCTTGGACAGACTTGATGACTTCAACACTTGACTTTGAAACATTGTTTCTTGAAGTATTAAAAACACCTAGAACTACCCAATTACAAGTAGAGTGCGTTTTGTCAAAGGATTAGCCAATTTACATGAATAAGTGACATATGTTCTTAACAAGTGAAAACACATATGTCCTAACAATCTCCCCCTTT
>NW_027069574.1:103409-110816 GCF_002906115.3 Quercus suber
AGTGCGTTTTGTCAAAGGATTAGCCAATTTACATAAATAAGTGACATATGTTCTTAACAAGTGAAAACACATATGTCCTAACAATCTCCCCCTTTGGCAATTCGTGACAAAACCACAACAAGCAAATGAACATATGAGAGAAGTCATAAATCACTAAACTCATATTCACTTGTTGAATATAATAAAATCTATCCTAATACAAACTCTTGAAAACTTTGCAAGAATAGAGTTTATGGCAAGTAGACTTTGACAACCTGTATTTCTGAAACACTTTAAACAAAACTCATCAAGGCATCTTGTGTGAAACAAAAATAATAGATTATACAAATATAATGAACATGTGTATAAAGATAAAGAAGAAACAACACATGAAGAGAGGTGAAAGAAACATACATCCACATATATAAAGAAGTATAAGTACAATGTATGGAAAAATGGTCAAAGGACCTCATATACAAGATCAATGTATCTATAAAGAATAGAAAAGAAAAGATACATCAAACCTCACTGCATCCCTCAAGATTATCAACACTCCCCTATCAAAATGTCCTATACTAACTCTCCCCTAAGATTACTACTCTCATAACCCAAAACGACTCCCCCTTTTGTCACGAGTGAAAAAGGGTAGAGTGTCATGTAGACATCTCATCAGTAGAACTAGTATCTCCATCTCCATCATCATCATCATTATCATCCTCATCATCCTCAGAATCTGAAGCTGCCGAGTAGGTGGTGAAGGAGTAGCCTTTGAGCAAAACCACCCATGGTCGCCTCTCTAACATTATTCGCACAAAAAAAAAAAAAGAATAGAAGTATCCCAAGCACAGCTCACCGATCCAAGGTATCACACTTCACTTTATGCAATCCAATAAAATTGGGTTGTTTCCAATAGGGAGTTTCACATGCAAATGCAGCTCATCCAAGCCTTCTAGAATCTACAGTTGAATGAAAGGGCAAGGAACTAGCTTCCCCAATGGATCTAGGGCTTGGTTCATCGGACTAGATGGTCCAGGGGAACCAAATGACTTAAGACTTAAAAGTCACAATAAAGAGCACCCAAGCCCTTTTATTCCAACCAATGAAGAATGGCTCAAACTCATACACATGGGTTATAAAGAGATTGTCCCCATTGCATTAAATGTAACCCTTATGCTTTACGAGTTGTGATCCTCAAATTTTAAAGAGAACAAAAAATTCCAATCCCTGACCAAAGAGGAAAGGCCTGTAAATGGGGGAAACTAATTAGTAACTTGATGATGTGGTTTGGACAAACAGAACCTCGGTCTCTAGCTCGATTCCTTTGGCAATACTAAAATCGAGTATAAGACTAGCAAAGAGATGGGTCAGCTCGAGCAACTAAAGTGAGGTCGAGTGGACCCGAGTGGCCATTTCTAGGGTCACTGAGATATCGTGGGATTGGCTTAATGGGACTTAAGCCTCTCAAAAGTCTACTAGAACTTGAATTTCATTTGCCAATGGAGATCAAGGTATCTGATTGCACTTCGTGCACTATATATAGGATCACATGGCATCAATCCAAAGTATGAAAAACAGAAAATCTTAGCTGCCACACTTTTTCATATTCTCAAAAACTTCTACAATACTAACTTCTATAATACTAACTTAAGCATTAAAGAGTGCCTCAGTGCCTAGCGATCCATCCCTTGCTATTTTCTTCTTTGCCCTTTGAGTTTGATCATGCATTTAGACATCTCATTTCGTATCTCTTGGAACTCAAGCACATGATCTCCAATGACGAGAATATAACATGTGCTAGAATAATCGTATGAGTATCAAAATTTGTCGGACCGTGAGTTATGCCATTCCACCTCAAAACCAATTGGTGATGAGGAAGATACACTCAAATCTTTTATAGCTTTCAACATCACACCACACGGGTCTGTTTTTAAAGGGTTGTAGGGAGTCAAATTGTGGTCCCTCCAACAATCCCTACCTCGCAATGAGACTCCCGTTACTCAAACCCACGACTATGGCTCTGATAGCATTTGTTAGACTGTGAGTTATGTCATTTCACTTCAAAACTAATTGGTGATAAGGAAGACATACTCAAATCTTTTATGGCCTTCGACATCATACTACTCTAGTCTGTTTTTAAATTTGACACACTCAAAAACAAAGCAAAAAAGTAAGATCAACAAAATTCATCTAAAAGTCTCAACTTTGCATAAACAAGGTATTATGGCCAAGAGAGTCAAATATGAAAGTATTTTTCAAACGAAATTGAAAGTTCAAAATGGGTATGAAACACCCTTGAACGTTTAGACCCCTCAAATTACAAAAATACCAATTCAAGCTTTATATCAAACAATTAATGTGCTGAATATGATAACAAACTTATAACAGAATTGATAAAACAATCTAAGCCAAATATAAACACATCCACAGCAGTAAATATAAGGCAAAGATAAAGGAAAGAGAGATGCAAACACACGGACAACACACGATGTGTTATCGAAGAGGAAACCGAAGTCCTCGACGAAAAACCTCTCCGTCGCCCTCCAAGTGGTGATCAAATTCACTAAAGAATATAGTTGGGATACATGAACAGCAGAAAACCCTCCAAGCCTAATCTACCCAAGTATCTAAGCCCTCCAAGCTTCTTACTCCAACGAGGTTACGCCGAACCTATTTCTTCTTTAGCTTCCCGGATTCCGCTACTTGACCATAGCATCAACTAATGTATATTGGTTCCTTCCCAACTGCTTCCCTAAGCACCAAATGGACCTTCTCACAGACGTGGATGTGGTGAGATAAGAGTTTGGTAAATAACCTCTCAAGGGTATGATAATGGAGAGGAAGAGAGTAGAGGAATTTGTAGAGTCTCTTTAGATGAAGATTAGGGATGAGGCAATCTTGTTTTTCTCTTGGGTTTTCTCTCACAAAATTCTCTCTGGAAGCTCTCTCAATATGATGGGTATAAGGGTGTATATATAGTAGGGTGAGAAGGGAATGCAAAACGTCAGTTTTTGCCAAACAGGGCAAATTGGCGACTTGGTCTCTCGGCTTGTCCAAGTCGTGAGTTCAAGTCACGACGTAACGGCCTGGCCAGCCTGGGACTTTTGTCCTGTAGCGTGACAGCTGGCGCAACCTTTCAACTTCCCAGTGTGCCTCTCACGTGCCAGCTTTTGGCGACTTGCCAGTCGCGAGCCCTAGCCGCGAACCTCTGTTTTTTTTGCACACTCTTGAGCTTTTCTTCACATCTTCTTACACACTACCCTTACAATTTTTTCACCTAAATACAGGGTTACTAAATGCTAAATTACAAGCAAATTGGTCACGGAATAAAGCCAATTAGATGGTTGATTAAATTTAACCTTACAATCTCCCCTTTGGCTATTCCGTGACAAAACCCTACAACAGACTCTAGACTTAAATGTGAGTTGGGAACAATTGGAAAACTCACTCACACCTAACTCTTTCTGTAAAGCTCTTGAACATATGAATAAGTAACTCCTGAAACACAATAACATAGCAATATCATTGTATGCAGAAAACTTAATATGCATATGGAGCAAAATAAGCATGATCAAGCAAAAATGGACATAAGCATAAAAGCAATAATTCATGGCAAGATCAACAACAGTAGTCACTTAAGCAAAAGTGAGTACTATGTTCATTCACACAAGGAATGAACATCCGGACATGCAAAAATGATAAACTCAATTGAAGAGTATCATTTGCAAGTCCAACACTTAACCAATGCATACAAACATCTATGCATCTAAGAACAATTCTACACGGGTACAAGAGTGTTGTACTTAAGATAATGCAACGCATTAACAAGTACCAAAGCACAAAGCACAAAGGCTGCATATGCAAAGTTTTGCAAATACATGGCACAAACCATAAAAGCCTACAAAAGTGCATAAGTACAAGAAACAACCCTCAAAACTTACAAAAGCAACAATGGGTACAAACCAACACAAAAAGTGCTGAAGCTGAATAACAACATACTATATATGTGCTGAAATAGACAACTACCACCACAATATTTTGAGTTATCAAAGTTTTATATACAGAAAAAACAACTGAAAAAAAAATGATGAAGAAATCTCCCCCTCAAAACGAGCACTACCCCTCAAGAGCTGCCCTTAAAAGTTCTCCCCCTTTTTGACCGGAATGGCCAAAGGGTCACTGTTGCAGCTTTGTGAAAATGCCATCAACTTGAGCTGCTAACACATCAATTTGGTCCTGTATGACAACCAATCTCTCCGACTGCTTTTTCTGGCCATCTCTGAGGGTCTTTTCCATTTCCTTAAGACGTTTGTGAAGGTTATCAAAGAGCATTTGCAACTTGTCAGGCTGAGGAGCAGACTGTGGTTGTGTAGTGCCTGGTTGCTGTGACGCATGGGTGGTATGTACAGGTGAAGCTTGCTCAGGAGTAGAGGAAGTAGGAGAAAATAGATGTGCACTCTTTGGAGCTTTGGATGAATGACTCCTGCTGGCCTGTAGAGTGAACATAGAGATTGGTCGAGGACGAGCAATCATGTTCCCAATTAAGGGAGGAGTAACACCTTCACTTAGAACGAACTTCATAATAAGACTACAGAATGGAAGGCACCCTCGTGCTACTATTCTAGTTGCTGTCTTTCTTATGATGTGAAAAATATGGGCACAGATGTCAATGGTGGTGTCTGTGATGAGATCACATAGAAATTGAGCCCTTCCAAGGTTTATATACACCGTGTTGGTCAACAGATAAAGGTTTGAAAACATAATCAGCTTCAATGTTGTCAAATCAGGTGAAAACTTGGTAGTACTAATTGATGTGCCGGTCCTGGAAATGTCATGGTCAGGACCAAGAATTTGGAGAATGTCCTGAATCACTAGAGTACGATCATCATACGGAGTAAGGTCGGCATCCGCAGGTCGTGTGATTTGGAGAAGTTCAGCTATGGTGTCTGGACAAATGATGAACTCTGTTCCTCTTACCAGACAATGTAGTTCACTCTCAAGATCAACTGTGTTGGCGAAACATTCCTTCACTAGTTCAATTATCGGATCAACAAAATTTTCGAATAATGCTGCCTAATCTTTTGCCTCGAAGATCCGAGGGACAAAAGTTGTGTCCAAAGTGTCAAATTTGACCTCCCGTTCCACTATAGGAGTTCCCCGGTCAAAAATGTTGGAGTAGGCAACTAGGTGCTGAGGAGTTCTGAATAACTTAATATTGAGTTCAGTAGATGGCTGTGAGGAAGACCGTGTTCTTTTTGCAACAGGCACTGTTTCTTCTTCTGACATAACCTCTTTTCCTTTAGAGGATTGTCGAGACATCTGTAAGAGAGCAAACACACAACAAAGTACCAAATGCAATACCACAGGGAATCAACAGCAACTTGATTAGATTCAGTTAAGAATGTGAGAAAATTTCACTTTAATCACAAACACAAGAATCAGATCAACTACAAGATAACAAATGGCTAAATTGAATCACACTCCACACAGAAGCACATAAACATTCCAAGGAGCACAAAAACTAAAAAGACCACAGAACCATAGACAAATGACCCACGGCCACATACAGAGTGCACCACATAGATCTCAAACCCATATGTTTAATGAGAAAGAGAAACTCTATCAAACGAACAATGCTCAGACTAGAGACAAACATGCTGAAGCACAGACAAGATATAAAATAAACTTATCAATAAAAGAAAATAACCTCAAACAAACAAAATCACCATTTTAGGCAAACCCATATTTGAACACAATATATCGCAGAGCACATGTGCAATGTTCAACACAAGAAGGTAATGGTTAACATAGTAGGAATGGAATGAGGGAAAGAAAACCCATACCTTATACTAGGTGTTTGAAGAAGACATGATGCAAAAATGAATTCTTTTACAGTGAGACACGAAGTGTTTGAAAGAGAGATGGGGAAGACAGTGAACAGTCACAAAATTTCAAGGGAAAAACTGAAAAGCAATTTTAAAACTGTCTTCAAAACACAAAACACGCGTTTTTCGCGACTCAACCAAGTCGCCAAGGCAAGCCGCGAAACACTGTGAAGGTAAGATTCTAGAAAAAATCTTCTAAGTGTTTTTCGCGACTGGAAGGTTTACCCGCGAAGGAGTCGCGAGCTGAGCCGCGAAAATCTCTGAGTAACCCTCACGATTGGACTTTCCACCCGCGAACAAGTCGCCAAAATGAGCCGCGAATAGAGCAAAACTCAAATTAAAAAAAAAAATTCTAAGTCTTTTTCGCGACTAGAATACTGACTCGCCAGTAAGCTGCAAAAAATCTCTGAGTGAGCTCGCGATTGGGGCTTGCGACTGGGCCAACCTGCGACTTAGTTGCTAAAACAGGGCAACACTGTTTTTGAAAATATTTGACATTTTTGTAAAACAAAGTACTTTCCAAAAACAACTAAAAATACTCAAAAATATTTTTGTGTTTGATCAAACAAGGATTGAGCATGTGAAAACACATTTAATCAAGTACAATCACACAAATGAATATGGCATTCATTGAACATAGACTTGTGTGTTGTGTGTGGATATCAAAAATGAGATAGTCCTTAGTCCAATGTGAAGCTTCAATGATCAATTCAATCAAGGCATACATAACTAGCACTAGATAATGTGACCTATCTCAATTATAGAAACATGCATATATGACCTCCCACAAGTACATGATAACACTTCTATGAAGCTTTTCATTTGGCTCCATATTCAACAAATCATTTGCAAATTTTGAGCAAAAAAAATCTCATTGTGAGATAGATGCCTGAAATTTTTGATATTTCAATTGATGAGTTAGTCTTTGCCTTTATGAGCATCATACATTTTATTTTGGTCGCTTTCCCTTTTTCCTAGTCAAATACTAGTATGTGCGATAGGCTTTTGCAGCTCTATATCTCTTTTCATTTGGAGATTTACATTTAGAGAGCTCTTTTAAAGCATAAAAATAAAAAGTGGGAAGATATATAGGTATGAGTCTATGCATGTCTCAGGATCAACAAAACCATTCACTAATCATTCATGACAAGGTTGAAGATCTATTTACAACAATCATATAGATTTCAGAATTTCTTCCACAATGATATGAGTGCATGAGAGACAAGCTAAGCTCGTTAAATGCACAAAGCCATTAGTACAAAGGTACAAGGCTAAACATGCTTTAAGACAAAACTCAACAAAGTGATCAAACTTTTTGGATTTTCAACTTTTTATGTGTTTTTGGATTTTTGACACGAAAGCAGTAGAAGAATGATCAAAAACAAGAAAAATGTAAAAGCATTTTAAACACAAACAAACCACAAATTAAACAGATACTCAAAAACACAACGCAAATAACCAATCATATCCACAAAGCATAGGAAGAATTGATGCATGGACATGTTATAATGCTTATGCATGAGTACCCTTTGTCACCCACACGTCA
>NW_027069574.1:111686-173775 GCF_002906115.3 Quercus suber
GACACTCAGGTATTAAAATCACAAACAAGTGCACCCGCTCTGATACCAATTGAAAGTTCAAAATGGGTATGAAACACCCTTGAACGTTTAGACCCCCAAATTACAAAAATACCAATTCAAGCTTTATATCAAATAATTATTGTGCGGAATATGATAACAAGCTTATAACAGAATTAAAACAATCTAAGCCAAATATAAACACATCCACAGCAGTAAATATAAGGCAAAGATAAAAGAAATAGAGATGCAGACACACGAACAACTACAATATGTTATCGAAGAGGAAACCGAAGTCCTCGGGTAAAACCTCTCTGCCGCCCTCCAAGCGGTGATAAAATCCACTAAAGAATATAGTTGGGATACATGAACAGCAGAAGACCCTCCAAGCCTAATCTACCCAAGTACCTAAGCCCTCCAAGCTTCTTGCTCCAACGAGGTTACGCCGAACCTATTTCTTTTTTAGCTTCCCGGATCCGCTACTTGACCATAGCATCAACCAATGTATATTGGTTCCTTCCCAAACTGCTTCCCTAAGCACCAAATGGACTTCTCACAGACTGGTGTGGTGAGATAAGGGTTTGGTAAATAACCTCTCAAGGTATGACAAGGAGAGGAAGAGAGTAGAGAAATTTGTAGAGTCTCTTTAGATGAAGATTGGGGATGAGGCAATCTTGTTTTCTCTAGGGTTTTCTCTCACAAAATTCTCTCTGGAACTCTCTCAATATGATGGGTATAAGGGTGTATATATAGTAGGGTGAGAAGGGAATGCAAAACGTCAGTTTTTGCCAAACAGGGCAAATTGGCGACTTGGTCTCGCGGCTTGTCCAAGTCGCGAGTTCAAGTCGCGACGTAATGGCCTAGCCAGCCTGGGACTTTTGTCCTGTAGCGTGACAGCTGGCGCGACCCTTCAGCTTCCCAGTGTGCCTCTCACGTGCCAGCTTTTGGCGGCTTGCCAGTCGGGATCCACTCGTGAGCCCTAGCCGCGAACCTTTGTTTTTCTTGCACACTCTTGAACTTTTCTTCACATCTTCTCACACACTACCCTTACAATTTTCCCACCTAAATACAGGGTTACTAAGTGCTAAATTACAAGCAAATTGGTCACAGAATAAAGCCAATTAGATGGTTGATTAAATTCAACCTTACAAAAATGATGCAAAACTCTAGTCTAACATTTCCTAGGGACAAGTTTTGCACCCAATTTTTCACCTATAAAAAGGGTATTTTGGCCTAAAGTAAAGTATAAACAATTAGAAAAAAAAAAAAAAAAAAAAAAAAAAAAAAAAAAAAACTCAAAGAGAGCAATCATTACAAGAAATATGTACTATTGCGTCGGTTTTTTCGCAGTAGGTGCAAAAAACACTGCAATATGCTAGCTATAGCGGCGCTTTTTCCTTACTTATAGCAGCGGGTTAGACTGTCGCTATAGACCTTCTAACTCCCCACCTCTCCCCAAATCTTCCCTTTATTTATTTTTTTTTTTTTTGGCTTTTCATTTTTAGTGCCTTTTCATTTTTGACAAAAACACTGTATCTCTCTCTCCCTCATTTCACTCTATCTCTCTAACTCTTCAGAGACTCAAAACACACTATTCACTATATCTCTCTCTAACTCTTTAGAGACCCAAAATCCCACCCAAACACCCAGCTCAAACACTATTTATCTTTTAAACTCTCTCTCTCTCTCTCTCTCTCTCTCTAAATCACAAACCCAAAATCCCACCACCGCTGCCGCCTTCACAACAACCCCACCACCAAACGCTCAGTGGCCACCACCTAGGAACCCCAATCCACCTCATCGGACCCACCTAGCAACCCCAATCCACCTCGTCGCCGCCACCTCATTTCACTCCCAAAAACCAAACTCTTTCTGTAAGTTGTCTCGCACACACTTTCTGTTTTTTTTTTTTTTTTTTAATTTATCTGTGCGTTGGTTTGTGATTTTCAAATGTGTGTTGGTTTGTTAATGTGATTAGGGTATTTTACTACTCTTGTTTGATTGTTAATGATTATATTTTATTTTTGGTTTGAGTTGTTAGATGTGTCCAAATGCATTATTATTGTCTAGGTTTGTGTTTCATTGCTGACAATGTAGTGGAAAATAAAGGAAAATGGAGAGCTTGAAATTGATTTTTTTTTTTTTGGTCTTGGTTTGTGTTTGGTTGCTGAGAAAATGGTAGAAAGGAAAGGAAAATTAGAGGGAAATTAGCTCGGTTCAAATTTCTTTGCATGCATGCACTGTTTAAGATAATTTGTCAACACTCTCATCTTGTGGGGTTGATTTTTTTCTCTATGTCTCAGTTTTGGAGTTTTTAAGGTTCTAGATTGCTTTGTAAAAGTCAGTTCATTCTTAGTTAATTTTCACAAATCGGGTTTTATTGTATTTTTTTAATTAATTTTAATGATAGGTTTTAGGAATGTAAGATAATGTTGTTGGATTAAGGTTTGGTTGGGCATATTTGGGAGTTTGGAGTTTAACAATAACTGTCCTGTTATTGTTTGTCTGTGTGTTTTGATTTTTTTTTTTTTTTTGTTGCCAAATGCAATATTGTATCTGGGTTTCTTTAAAGCTGAACTATTTTTAATTTAGTGTGGTTGATATGCTTACTAATTAAATAGAAAGTTTTTAGAATGTAGTTCTTGCTAGTTATTGGAATTTAGGCTATGTTTGTTTTGGATGAAAATGATTTCAGGAAATCATTTTACACCAACCTATGTGTTTGGTAAGCACAGAAAATTGCGTTAAACGGAAATCAATTTCCGCGTTGACTATAAAATAGGCTTCGGCTAGCCTAGATCATGCTGCCCCCACTACCCAGATCACGCCGCCCCACCATCTAGATCACGGGCTGGCCAAGCTTTTTTTCTTTTTTTTTTCTTTTTTCCCTCTTCTTCCTCAACACTTGAAGATCTCAGCCTACCTTCCCTCATCACCAATCCACAAACACCCAAGACCCACCTCTCCGATCACCAGCCATGCACCGACGAGTACAAGTTGAGCTCCCATCTTGACAACCGACTGTAGGCCGTGCTCCAACTTTGATGCCATCTAGATCAGAGCCTTGCATCTCGTTCTCGTCGTCACCACCTAAGACCGATCTCGTTCTCGACCCACCCAAGACTAACCTCATCACTGCCGTTGAAGACCGATCTCTCTTTCCCGATCTATCTCTCAATCTTTCTCTTTTTAATCTCTGATTTTGTTGTTGTTGTTGTTGTGGTGGTGGTGTGGCTGGTGGGGTTTTGGTAGTTTTTGTGTTGTGTGGTGGTGGGTTTTGTGTAGATAATGGTGGATTTTCTGTGGGTGGTGGTGGATTTTCTAATATAAAATTTGTTTGGAAACTGAGAAAATGGCTGAGAAAATGTGAAATTTTTGTAGGAAAATAGTATTTTCAAAATGTTATTAAACACTGAAAATTGTTTTCTGGACTATTTTCCATTGCACATCCAAACGCCTAGATTTTAATTTCCTTATAGGAATTCATTTTCCCTTGCATTCATTTTACACTCGGAGTTCGATTTACATCGAACTAAACGCAACCTTAGATACAATGTACCTTTGGTCTGAAATTGTCTCATGGATTCTGCCAGAAAAATGAAAAAAAAAAAATGAAATAAGAGAATAAGACAGTTATGTAAATGCCACCCTGGTGAAGCCCAAATATCCAATTATATTTCTGTTTGACCTATTGGATTGTGTGATTTAAAGGTTTATACTCTATTTATCATTGATGGCTTACCAAAAAAGGGAGGAAATGCATTTTGGATTCAAAGAAGATTCAAAGAAGTAAGATTTTAGATGAATTAGCAGTTCTAGGTTTATACTTTAACAGACGAATGAATTATTAGTGGAGGGCTATTTTTGTTGTTGTTTCCCTCTTTTTTTTTTTTTTTTTATATTTTATTTTTACAAGTATTGTTGTTGTTAATAATAATTAGTTACATGTAGCATTATATTTCATTCATATTACATTTTTCTGCTTTTGTTTTTGTTTTTGTTTCTTTTTTGTTATGTTATGTAATGTGTCCAGCATTATATTTCATTAATATCAAATTGTTTTTTACTTGTCGTTGTGCTTATATACTTGTTTTTATTTTACACTTTGACAGTTGAAATGGCAAGGCGAAAATCAAATTTGCGCACGCATTCTAAAGCATAACCATGGGAGGAGCTTCTACAGAACATATGGATCAAGAAATGCACAAAACTTTTACGCAAGGTATGGGCTTACAACTTGATATCAAATTTTCTATTAGTTTGCTTAAAAATTTTATTTAAAAAATAAATAAATAAAGGAGCAACCTCTATGTCTCAGCCCCTGCCTTATATGTCTCATGATGGCTGTTGTCTATTTTTATATATTTTTAAAATGTGACAGTTTTATTTGTTATGCCTGTATGCATGTTGAAACTCTCAAGTTCTATAGTTAGATTTGTGTTAATCATTTAATTGCTAATCAATACAATCATGCTTAAGTATGTTATTCAAACAATAATAGTATCAATCATAGTTGCAAATTTAATAAGCAAAACACGTATCCATGCCTTCTCTCTAATCCACCTAGATAGTTGAATTTTATTTAAAAATTCTTAAGTTGAATTTAAACTGAAAATTTGATTCCCCTTTATTTAAACTAATGCTAATTTCTTAAGTTTAATTTTCTAATATTATGCCCCACCATTTACTAACTAGTAAACAAGAGGATAGAGAAAGAAAAGACCTTTGTATACAATTTGTTTTTTTTTTATTTTTGTTGGGTTCTCATTGTTTTTCTTTGTATTTGTGTGTTTTTAGATAAATTAGCCATCTTTAATGACAAATCCTCTGTATATAGCAAATATGAGGGTCTTTTTGGGTTGGTTTGCTTTTATTTAATATTTGTTGGGTTTTGATTGTTTAGAGAGATATTTATCTGCAGCTAGTTTGTATTGTATGTGAAATTCTCATTGTATCATTTCAAAGAAATTTCACCTATAAATTTTTTTGATAATGCTTATCTGGGTGCCTTTTATTTTTATTGGGTTTTCATTGTTTATCTTTATATTTGTGTGCCTTTTATTTTTAGTTTTTATTTTGATCTTTGTTGGTTCCTAATTGTTTAGATAGGAATTTGTCTGTAGTTAGTGGAATTAGCTTATTGTGTGTGAAATACTCATTATAAATTAAGAAAATGGTTAATTTTTTCTTTGTTTGTGCTCTTATCTTATCCAGAAAGTGATTATGAGGAACTAATTGAACTGGAAAAAAAAAAAAAAAAAAGTAAACATTTTACTTGTTTTTGTTGTTTAGGAAGTGATAACGGTTAAAATTTTAATATTTGATGAGTGTCTGTGTTAAAACCTGTGCCAATTTTTTCTAGTAATGCATGATTTAAATTTCAGATATGCAGCCACTTGTACGTGTCACTCGTGGGCCAAGCAAGTACTTGGATGTTTAGGATCTTCCCGACGACCAAGTAATTGACTTGCCACTAAATAGTATGCATCAACCAGTTGATAAGGGGGTGAGGGCTTTCACTAGTTTCTTGGGGACGATTGTGCGAAAACCCCACATGTGCCTAATTAGATATCTAAGTTGGAAGGACATACTAGAAGAATTTAAAGAAGAGTGTTGGCATCTTGTAGAGGTAAACCAGGAACTTATAATACTTGTAATTATGACATTTTAGCATGCTTGTTGCAGTTCTAATTCTAACTCAACTATTTGATTGTAATTTGCTAACTCAACTATTTGATTGTAGCGAAAATATGTTGTCCCTACTAATCCTATTGCATATGCGGGTTTGAAGACATTTATCTTACAAAAAATTGGGAAGGCTTGGAGGGATCACAAGTGTAGGCTGAAAATGGCTCATTACATACCGCATCCAAGAAACAAAGCACGGGTGAAGAGCAATGGACCCAAGGGATGCATACCAGAAGATTGTGATATTCTTATTGACCATTGGTATACTGAGGATGCAATAGTATGTTCTTTTTTTTTTTTTTTTTTTTTTAAGATGTGCTTAACCTGTGTTTTTGGTTTTCATTATTGCCATGCTGGTACTGTGCTTTGTTTCTTTGGATATGGTGTTCTTTGGTTGCATAAAGAAACTAGTTGGTGAGTTAGTTTTATCCAGGAATTGAAATTTTTGCATATCCTTTTCTGGATTTGATTGTTTTAGCATTATTGTTTGGTGGGCTCAGTTGTCTTTGTAGAAGTGTAGATCCTTACATAGCATTTTCATAGTTCAATTTTCTTTGTAAAAGTGTAAATCCTTACATAACCTCTTCTATTCTTAAATGTAGAATAGATTTCAATTTATAACTATTTCTTGAACTAGGTTTTGCTTCAAAATAGAGTTTTAATGGTTTATGTATAAAATTTTTAAGATGACTGCTTGTTCATAGCATTTCATGTTTGGAATTTCACTTATTTTCTGCAAAAAAAAAAAAAATAATAATAATAATAATTCCATGGCTACCCAATTGTATATCTTGAGCTTGCTGAAATTCTTTGTTAAGAGGCAAGTTTTGTTTTACTTTTTTTTAAAAATATAATAAGAACTTAGTGAAAGTGTGAAACTACATTAAGATCTCTATGAATAGTTAAAAAACTTCCCACATAAATGTGAAGTGATATTCTAGTTAGAAAAACACGAGATAAATAGCTCTTTACTAAACAATGTTAATTTTCTATGATTTTTTTGTATGAATAATTTTTTTAATTTTTTAATAACACAATAGTTAAATTAGTAGAACACTTGTGGTTGTGTGTAAAAATGTAAGTCTATTTGTTTGTTTTTGTATTCTCTGACTCCATAATTTTTACTACAAGAAAATGTATTTTTAGTGACGAAAAAATTCGTTACTAAAAGTCCAGTTTTTTGTCACTAAGAACCTTTAGTGATGAAATTGGACTTTTAGTGACGAAATTTGTTTCGTCATTGTAGCCTCATCGCCAAAAGTCCTAGCGACGAAAAATTTCATCACTAAAAGTCCGATTTGTTTAAAAAAAAAAAACCTATTAGAGATGAAAACATTTCGTCGCTGAATGTTTTCCTTGCTAAAAACAGTATTTAGTGACGAAAATATTTCGTCACTAAAACCATTTCAGTTTATTAAATCATATTTAGCGATGAACAATTTCGTCACTAAAACTATTTTTAAGAAAATCTAGGCACATATAGTGACGAAAATTTTCATCACTAAAACCATTTCTTACAAAATTCCACTGCATTTAGTAATGAAATATTTCGTCACTAAAAAAAATTTTTGTTGCCATATTTGTGATGAAAAAATTTCGTCGCTAAAACTTATTTTCTGTTTTTATTATTTCATGACTTTGATATTAACCTATAACCTGTCATTACATTATTAAAACCTTACATTTGATTAACACATTTATTTCAACAACACATTTATAAAAAAATTGATCCACACATTCCATAAGTTAAAATTAAAACAAGTATCAAATTCAAACTCCTTCCATACAATAATTGTTTGCAACGCATACAATAACTTAAGATGTTTTATAACAATACAAAAAATGTAGCATAATATAATTAGAATCCCCTAATGCCAAAAAATGTTCTCATATGTCTTCAAATAATGCCAAAAGTAAATCTCCTAAAACCACCAATAAGAAATCTGCACAAATATAAAAACACTACTACATTAAAATCTTAAAGTAAAAACATTAACTATGTTATAAGAAACATTTTTAACAATTAGTTTTAAATGATACATAAAAAATGAAGTGTTTTAACTTAAAGATAAAATACTAACCAATAAGCAATTTAACTTGAAGATGAACCACCCCCATAGGTAAAAGCATCATCATATTCCATTGTCATCTAACTTTTATCCATGTTTGACTACAATTATAAGATGAATCCTACTTTAGGAAAATAAGGACAACTCATGCATAATGTATTCTAACATCTAAGTCTATAAGCTACTTAGATAAAGTTCTATCACATTCATGAATGCACAAGTCTATATTAATACTTAAACAAATACACGTTGCACACACAAATATACACTCCCAATATGAATTTAAACCACCTTATAATACCACACAAGCCATCCACTTGCACTAACACAACAACCCACCATAAAATCAATCGCAAATATCACAAGTACAATGCTTACAAGTATTAAAATCGAATAAAGTAATACTCATCACACCTAATTAACAAGTTTCATTCACATTTGCAAGAAATCAAAAACACTCCCAATATGAATTTAAACCACCTTATAACACCATACAAGCCACCTGCTTGCTCCAACACAACAACCGACCACAAAACTAATCACAAACATCACAACTATTATGCCTACAAGTATTGAATTTGAATAAAGGAACACAATTGCTACTAATCAACAGGAAATTAAAAACATTCTCAATATGAATTTAAACCACCTTATAACACCATGCAAGCCACCCGCTTGCTCCAACACAACAACCCACTACAAAACCAATCACAAACTTCACAACTATAATGCTTACAAGTATTGAAATTGAATAAAGGAACACAATTGCTACTAATCAACAAATTTCATTCACATTTACAAGAAATTAAAAATACTCCAAATATAAATTTAAACCATCTTATAATACCATGCAAGCCACCCGCTTGCTCCAACACAACAACCCACCACAAAACCAATCACGAACATCACAACTATAATGCTTACAAGTATTGAAATTGAATAAAAGAACACAATTACTACTAATCAACAAGTTTCATTCACATTTGCAAGAAATGAAAAACACTCCCAATATAAATTTAAACCACCTTATAACACCATGCAAGTCACCTGCTTGCTCCAACATAACAACCCACCACAAAACAAATTTCCAACATCACAAGTATATATAGAGTTTTATAAGTTTTTAACTAGAATTTACTTACTTTGCTCAAGCTAAGTTCACAACTTTCAAAAAAAAATCCAAAAGTTATTGCAAATGATGTGTATTTAGCCTGCAAAAGAAAAGTTAAATTTATAAGTACTTCAATCTTGAAAATAATCCTCTCATAAATTACTACACAAACTCACAGCTTACTAATATTTCAACAACTCTTTCAGCAACTCAAGGTACACATTTATGACCTACAAGAGAAGGCGCCTATGTATCAAGAAACTACACTTCTAGACATACTATTGACACAAATGTATAAATGCAACACCAATAATTACCTCATCATTCAACCATGCACCTAGTCATAGAAAAGTTTGCAGAAATATCGCAAGGACACCCCATCCGAGATAGTGTTAATACCCTTTCTTGCAAGAATGTAATTATCTTCTATTGTATGAAGTACTATTATGAAATAAGAGAATCCAAAGTATAAATCCGGGCATAAATTTCATTATTAAGTATCAAACTTATAAAAACTTGTAGCATTTATGCAATAGATGAAATCAATTCAAAGAGCTAGAGACAAAATGGTTATTTCCCAAAGAAATATATCAAACATAAAATTTCATGATATAAAACTTACTTGCATTCAGTTAGATATACAACTGCAAATTCATATATATCCAAAAATCAATAACTATAGAGAAAGAAAACAACTAAACAAAGCAATATAATTGTGTGTCTTGAAATTCCCACAAAACAAACAATCCAATATTCACTTATTTTCTGCAAAAAAAAAAAAAATAATAATAATAATAATTCCATGGCTACCCAATTGTATATCTTGAGCTTGCTGAAATTCTTTGTTAAGAGGCAAGTTTTGTTTTACTTTTTTTTAAAAATATAATAAGAACTTAGTGAAAGTGTGAAACTACATTAAGATCTCTATGAATAGTTAAAAAACTTCCCACATAAATGTGAAGTGATATTCTAGTTAGAAAAACACGAGATAAATAGCTCTTTACTAAACAATGTTAATTTTCTATGATTTTTTTGTATGAATAATTTTTTTAATTTTTTAATAACACAATAGTTAAATTAGTAGAACACTTGTGGTTGTGTGTAAAAATGTAAGTCTATTTGTTTGTTTTTGTATTCTCTGACTCCATAATTTTTACTACAAGAAAATGTATTTTTAGTGACGAAAAAATTCGTTACTAAAAGTCCAGTTTTTTGTCACTAAGAACCTTTAGTGATGAAATTGGACTTTTAGTGACGAAATTTGTTTCGTCATTGTAGCCTCATCGCCAAAAGTCCTAGCGACGAAAAATTTCATCACTAAAAGTCCGATTTGTTTAAAAAAAAAAAACCTATTAGAGATGAAAACATTTCGTCGCTGAATGTTTTCCTTGCTAAAAACAGTATTTAGTGACGAAAATATTTCGTCACTAAAACCATTTCAGTTTATTAAATCATATTTAGCGATGAACAATTTCGTCACTAAAACTATTTTTAAGAAAATCTAGGCACATATAGTGACGAAAATTTTCATCACTAAAACCATTTCTTACAAAATTCCACTGCATTTAGTAATGAAATATTTCGTCACTAAAAAAAATTTTTGTTGCCATATTTGTGATGAAAAAATTTCGTCGCTAAAACTTATTTTCTGTTTTTATTATTTCATGACTTTGATATTAACCTATAACCTGTCATTACATTATTAAAACCTTACATTTGATTAACACATTTATTTCAACAACACATTTATAAAAAAATTGATCCACACATTCCATAAGTTAAAATTAAAACAAGTATCAAATTCAAACTCCTTCCATACAATAATTGTTTGCAACGCATACAATAACTTAAGATGTTTTATAACAATACAAAAAATGTAGCATAATATAATTAGAATCCCCTAATGCCAAAAAATGTTCTCATATGTCTTCAAATAATGCCAAAAGTAAATCTCCTAAAACCACCAATAAGAAATCTGCACAAATATAAAAACACTACTACATTAAAATCTTAAAGTAAAAACATTAACTATGTTATAAGAAACATTTTTAACAATTAGTTTTAAATGATACATAAAAAATGAAGTGTTTTAACTTAAAGATAAAATACTAACCAATAAGCAATTTAACTTGAAGATGAACCACCCCCATAGGTAAAAGCATCATCATATTCCATTGTCATCTAACTTTTATCCATGTTTGACTACAATTATAAGATGAATCCTACTTTAGGAAAATAAGGACAACTCATGCATAATGTATTCTAACATCTAAGTCTATAAGCTACTTAGATAAAGTTCTATCACATTCATGAATGCACAAGTCTATATTAATACTTAAACAAATACACGTTGCACACACAAATATACACTCCCAATATGAATTTAAACCACCTTATAATACCACACAAGCCATCCACTTGCACTAACACAACAACCCACCATAAAATCAATCGCAAATATCACAAGTACAATGCTTACAAGTATTAAAATCGAATAAAGTAATACTCATCACACCTAATTAACAAGTTTCATTCACATTTGCAAGAAATCAAAAACACTCCCAATATGAATTTAAACCACCTTATAACACCATACAAGCCACCTGCTTGCTCCAACACAACAACCGACCACAAAACTAATCACAAACATCACAACTATTATGCCTACAAGTATTGAATTTGAATAAAGGAACACAATTGCTACTAATCAACAGGAAATTAAAAACATTCTCAATATGAATTTAAACCACCTTATAACACCATGCAAGCCACCCGCTTGCTCCAACACAACAACCCACTACAAAACCAATCACAAACTTCACAACTATAATGCTTACAAGTATTGAAATTGAATAAAGGAACACAATTGCTACTAATCAACAAATTTCATTCACATTTACAAGAAATTAAAAATACTCCAAATATAAATTTAAACCATCTTATAATACCATGCAAGCCACCCGCTTGCTCCAACACAACAACCCACCACAAAACCAATCACGAACATCACAACTATAATGCTTACAAGTATTGAAATTGAATAAAAGAACACAATTACTACTAATCAACAAGTTTCATTCACATTTGCAAGAAATGAAAAACACTCCCAATATAAATTTAAACCACCTTATAACACCATGCAAGTCACCTGCTTGCTCCAACATAACAACCCACCACAAAACAAATTTCCAACATCACAAGTATATATAGAGTTTTATAAGTTTTTAACTAGAATTTACTTACTTTGCTCAAGCTAAGTTCACAACTTTCAAAAAAAAATCCAAAAGTTATTGCAAATGATGTGTATTTAGCCTGCAAAAGAAAAGTTAAATTTATAAGTACTTCAATCTTGAAAATAATCCTCTCATAAATTACTACACAAACTCACAGCTTACTAATATTTCAACAACTCTTTCAGCAACTCAAGGTACACATTTATGACCTACAAGAGAAGGCGCCTATGTATCAAGAAACTACACTTCTAGACATACTATTGACACAAATGTATAAATGCAACACCAATAATTACCTCATCATTCAACCATGCACCTAGTCATAGAAAAGTTTGCAGAAATATCGCAAGGACACCCCATCCGAGATAGTGTTAATACCCTTTCTTGCAAGAATGTAATTATCTTCTATTGTATGAAGTACTATTATGAAATAAGAGAATCCAAAGTATAAATCCGGGCATAAATTTCATTATTAAGTATCAAACTTATAAAAACTTGTAGCATTTATGCAATAGATGAAATCAATTCAAAGAGCTAGAGACAAAATGGTTATTTCCCAAAGAAATATATCAAACATAAAATTTCATGATATAAAACTTACTTGCATTCAGTTAGATATACAACTGCAAATTCATATATATCCAAAAATCAATAACTATAGAGAAAGAAAACAACTAAACAAAGCAATATAATTGTGTGTCTTGAAATTCCCACAAAACAAACAATCCAATAATATAATGGAGTACCCACCTGGACTTGTAGGGAAATACACAGCAAACCAACAAAGCTAAAAAAGCACCTAAATAACATAAGCCATATATTTACACAAATAAAATAAAATAAAATAAAAAAATAAAAATAAAATTACTTGTTAGCCAGAAAGAAGAAATGGGAAATGAACCTTGGAAGCTGGATCGGCAAATGTGAAGGGTTGGAATGCGAAGGGTGAGAAGGTGAATCGATGCCGGAATGTGAAGGGTCGGATATCAGCAACAGTGGGCTTATCGGCGACAGTTTGGATATCGGCGACAATTATGGGCTTATCGGCGACGAAGATGGGCTTATCGGCGATGAAATGGGCTTATCGTCAATGGAATCGTCACGAACGGTTATCGACGTCGATTGCAGGAGCCGTCATGAATGGTTCGTAACGATTGGGTTTGGGTTTGGGTTTGGATTGTCACGAGTGGTTATTGGTGACGATTTGGGTTCTTATCGGCGACGGTTTGGGAAGTTATTGGTGACAGTTTGGGTTCTCATCGGCGATGGATTGGGTTTTTATTGACGATGGCAAAGTGAGGCTCGACAGTGATGAGGCTCGGTGGACTAAAGCTTGACGAATGTGGGTTAAGTTTTTGCTTTTATATTAAAACTTTTAGTGACGAAATTATTTTCGTCTCTACAGACAACTTTCAATGACGAATTAGAGGTTCGTCGCTATAGATCACTTTCAGCGATGAATTATAGTGTCATCGCTAAAATGCCTTAACGATAAGTGGAATGATTTTTTAGCGACGACTTTGTTTCGTCGCTGTTGGGGTCCTTTAGTGACAAAATTTGTTTCGTCGCTGATAATCTCCCAAAAAACCTATAGCGACGAAATTATTTTGTCAATAAAAACTTAAAGTTTCACCAATGAAAAATTTTGTCGCTGTAGACTAATTAAATTTGTGCCCCAATTTTTCATTTTGGCGCCCTTGTTTCTAATCAACAAATAGCAACGAAATTTCAATTCCGTCGCTAAATGTTATTGTTTTTCCATTTTTAGAGACGAAATTCAAATTTCGTCACTAAAGGTTTTTTTTTTTTTTTTTCATATTAATTGACGAATTATAAATTTCGTCGCTAAATGTAAGTTTTTAGTAACGAAAAATATTTCCTCACTAAAATTCGTCACTAAAAATACATTTTCTTGTAGTAGAGTTAGAGAAGAATAGGGACTGTCATTCTAAATAGGAAGACTTACATATTGCCGGTTCATGCAACTTTGTTGTGCACGCTGCAAAGAAGGTAATAAGTACTATGACTAATATATAAATGATTTGACTTATCTTAAGTTTATGTGGAAACAATATGAATCACTACATAAATATGTTGTTCATATTGTAGGCAAAAGTGGATGGACGTCCTGTAGAGCGTGCAACATTATATTCAATACCGCATACTCGTAAGATGGAACTGCAGTTAATCCTGTAGTGCAAGTAAAAGTGATGAGTAATCCATTTTATTACATTAAATTTTATTACTGCCTGCTTTTGAGTTTGTATATGGGAGCTAAATGAAATGAAGGTTAACAAAACAATAATATGGAGGTTAACAAAACAATAATATGGAGGCAGTGACCTCCATTATTTGATTCATATGAATTTTATTTGTTAAGTGATTCTTTTGTTCTTTTTTGTTGCTTTGTTTCCTTTGCATATATGTTTCCAGTATATATATACCACTAGTGATATGAACTATAATATCTAAAAAACTATGGTAGGTGGAACTTCTAGATTGTGGATTAAGTAGGTTAGGTTATTTGATTTGTGTTTTTTTCCCCCTTGTTTTGCTAGAAACTAGCTAGCTTCTACAGAGAGAGAGCCTGCTATGAGGCTTTTTTCTAAACAAGCAATCTATTATATTATATTGCTTCTTTTACATTATATTGTTCTTTCTTTTTTAATTAATTTTTTTTCCTTGAAGAATTAAGATTTGGTGGTATCTTTGAACTTATTATTATTTAGATTCTGATCTTCTAGTATATATTTTGCTTTGCATTCGCTTTATGCCAATCATAAAAAACATATTCTTGTTTATATCTTGTTGTCTTCCCTACATTTTGGTTAGAGGGTGAAATGGTGTTGGGGGTTGGGATCAATATGACCTCTAACCACCACAAAATGAACACTGAACCTTAGGGTCCATTTGGATACATCTAAAAACTGAAAATACTGTAGCAAAATAATTTTTAAATGTGTGAATAGTACTGTGGGGCCCATTTTTAATGAAAAATTTGCTAAAAAGTGAAAATTGTGGGTCCATGAACAGTGCACGAATGCACTGTTCATGGACAAAAGTCAACAAGTGGGGCTACTGTTCATTGAACAGTAGCCGCATAGTAACCATGAGCAGTGAAAAATCAACCTTTACGTCTCTGGGAATGCTAAAGAAAAAAACAAAAAAAAAAAAAAGATAGAAACACAAACGCGTTTGGGAAGCGTAAAACGCGCTTCCCAGACGCACACTTAATCTACTAGTGAACCTGGGGACATTAACTACTGTTAGCACCGTAGCACTGCCCATTTTAAAATAAGTGAACATTCATTGAAAAGTAGATCCATTCAAATCACAAATGTTTTTATGATGATATGAATTTTTTGGAGGAATTGCTACAATTTGAGGTTCATTCTTTGTATTGAGGGGTTTGGTGACAGGTAGGCATGTAGCTTCCCTATCGAGGAGTATTTGGAGAGTAACTTTTCTTAGAAAGTTTTTGTTTTTTGGGTAGACAATTGTTTGTGTTCTCTACATTTGAACTAGAATTAATGTGCCTAAAACAGTTTAGGAGTTGTTTGAGTGTTAGGAAGTGAAGTTTGGTCAACATAATAGCACTAATCTTTCAATCACAATTTCACTGTCTTTTAGGGAGTATTTGGAAGAATACAATAGTTGGGATTTTGAGGTGGAGCATAGTGTTTCTTCTTTTTGAGAAGGTTGTATCGCTAGATGTGAAGTTTTGTTAAAGAGGTTCTCTTTTGAGTTGTGGCAGCTAGATTGGAAAAGATACAAAGGAATTTCCTTTGGGGGACTTGCATTCTAATTTAGTCTAACTTGCATTTAAGACTTTCAAAATAACTTAGATATAACGGTGTAAGTCATGATTAAATTTGAATGAAACCTATTGTGCTGTTTCTTTAAATAAATTATCCTCAAACCTTTACCCTTTTATGCTGCATTGTAGAAATTCATTTTCACCCCCGTCTCATGTGGTGACTGACTTGAAGTTAATGATGATGAGATATATGAAATGTAGCTATAGATTTTTAATTTACAATTGCAATTTTAGCATTGGTCGTAGAATTTGTAGCCTATAGTTGTTTTAAGCACTCTAGACTTATAGTTGCAATATTATGTAAACTTAGTAGGCTTTGCCATGTTTGTTGGATGAGCAAGCCTCTTTTGAAAGCATTTCATTATTTACTATTGTTACAGATTGAGTTCAAGATGCATAATATTATAGGATGTGTTTGAATGTGAGAAAAAGGTTGCACTAAATAAATGATAAGGATCAAGATTTATTAAACATATTCGTATCTTTTCAAAGGTTGTTTAGACTTGAACTATGAGGATTTTTTTGAACAAGCAATCTATTAGACATTTGGTTCTTGCCGAATATTGCTCAAATCTTGTTGGTATTGCTATGCCATAATTTCAAATCTTATTTGTACTATTCATAAATGATTGCTCATTAAATGCTATTTAAAAATTGCTCATTGAATTCACATATCAGGATAAAATGAGCAATTCAACAACTCCTTCATTTTATCATGCTAATTAAATGCTATTTTTAATTAAGTTAAGGTTACTTTTAATTAACTGCTGATGGCATCAAGTACTTGGCTACACTGCACTGCAGTTACACATGTCTGGGTTCTTTCACTTGTATTTGAAGGACTTGCTCCATCACATTTTATTGTCCTGGCACTTATATTTGATACTTTGTAGTACTGTTTGTGCAGGTATAGTTCTTTTTATTGGTTTTTATTTTATTTTTTATGTAATCACTTTGATTGCATTGATTTCAATGTTGTGTCCTAATTATTACTTTTTTTTTTTTTTTTTTTTTTGTATGTAGGACGTTTTTCCGATCCTACAATCCCCAACTCTCCAAAAATCATCAGCTGCATCCCATCAACCAGGCAGTTCATAAATTTTATTTTAAGGACATTTCGTGTACAAAGAACCACATTTGAACTCTAAACACATTTTTTGCAAGTGTACAAAGGACCACATCTTTCTTTTGTTAATTTTATGATGATGGTTATAGACAAAGTTATGTATTTGATAATCTATTTCTATGTTAATATAATGTTAGTTTGGAGACATTTGTGGTATTGTCTTAATGGAGCTAAAATTGTTATAGGTTATTTGTAATAGAATATTTCTATGTTAATATAATGTTAGTTTGGAGACATTTGTGGTGTTATCTAGTTACATTTGTGATATTGTCTTAGTGGAGCTAAAATTGTTACAGGTTATTTGTAATAGAAATGTGGTATTAGAACCCAAGAAGGGGAAAAAAAATTAACCTATAGAAATGTGGTTTTTGCCCACCGCTGAAGGACTAAATTATGAAATAATTGAAGGCTTATAGCAACGTTTTTGGCCCACCGCTAAAGCCTCACACATGTAGCAGTGGGCGTAACCGCCACTAAAAGGTGTGTAGAGTCTGTTGTTTAATAAACCCTATAGCAGTAGGTCTATCTTGCCACTAAAAGATCAATTGACCTGAATGGTAATCTCATATGACGACGTTTTTCTGCCTACCGCAATAGGCTAAAAGTGTCGCTAAATGGTCAATCTATTGCGGTGTTTTTTGTTACCACCGCAATAGAGCTATTGTGGTAGCGTAAGGCTGGCAGGGTGGAACCACGCAATAGGCTAAATGGACCTTTAACGGCCGTTTTGGCCTGTCGCAATAGTGCAGTTTTTTTTGTAGTGAATCAAGCACTCAAGGGGAATTTTCGATTGAATGATGGAGAACGAGCTTCTTTTTAAAGCACCTTCTTCTAGATTTTATATATATATATATATATATTTAGAATAGTCTCTCTGAGGTCTTTGATTGTTTACTCTAAAAGTTTTCTAATACTCTTGTGTTCATGGTAACATTACTCTATCCAAAGACCGATGGGACTTTTCAAGTTCCAACAACTCTGATTCCATTCCAAGCTCTTGTTGTGTGGGTGTGTGTGAGTGGGTATGTGTGTTTTTTTTTCTTTTTTTCACATTTTAATTTACGAGTTCTTTTATTTCTGCTTTTAATTATTCATAGGGTACAAACTTGCATAGGATAGAAATATAGTAAAGAGTATATTTTCTACCTCTAGGGTGCACAGGCAAGCGATTAAAAAAGAAAAAGGGGGGTGCATAGGCAAGCCTAAAGACCTATGTACGCAGCCTCAAAGATGCGTATGCGGTAATTACTTGAAAACCTTGAATTTCTTGGTTTCTTGTTCCTTTCTATCTTCAATACATGTAGCTTTTGTTTCCTTTCAATGTGATAGAAACATTTGACTTGGCTAAGAAGTAATGATAGGATGCCCACCTCCTTTATGAGATGAATTGAGCTCATATGTTTTGCGGACCCAATTGATTTGGATTGTTTTAGCTTATGTTGTACAGGTGTGTGTTGAGTACCCATCAAGTATTTACTAGGTAGATCCTAAGTTTATAATTAATAATAAGGAGCCTCATGTGTAATTTGAGTAGTTCTTTTAGGGTATAAATGCATATGCCACTATCACTTTTCTTGAGTCATTACAAATGTATTTAGTTAGTTTTCCTAAATATTTAAAAGGAAAAAAAAAAAAAAAAAAAGAATTGTAATACAATGCAACCTACCATCAAATAGTGGTGAATTCGAGTTACTTCAACTGATAAAATTTTTAATAGTTGAATAAGATATTTAGGGTTTAATATTCGTTTACACAAACCAATTAGTGTCTTAGTTTGTTGATAAATAACTATCATTAGGAGTGGACACTATAAGTTAAAACTCTTTAAAAAAAAAAAAAAACTATTAAAAAGTGAAAATCCACTTTGAATCTTGGAAGGATATGATTCATAATAATTGTGATACGAAATCAAACTTTATTAAAACAAATTATATGGCTGATCTTGTCATCCCCTAAAATGAAGTTGACTGTCATTCCCGTAATAGGAAGCCAATAAGGGAGTGCTTTTTTCTCAACAACAAAAAAATGACCTTGCAATTAATTAAAGAAGTTGGGAAATTGATCAAGTTTCAGTCAAACATGGATTAGGAATTTTTTTATGGTACCCAATCTATAATCAGATAATGATCTTACAAAAAGTCAAATCTAAGAAAAGCCTTTTAACCATCCTTGCTTCATTGTATCATTGTTTCTGTACTTGGTACTTACCTGTTTTGATGTTTGCCAGAATTAACTGCATGCGCATATGTCTTTTCATTTTGAAAATATATATATATATATATGTGTGTGTGTGTGCACGCGCGCGCATTGGTTTGTCCAACATTTTATTAATATTATGAATAATGCTAAGTTTACAATATTTTCAAAACAATTTCACAACAAATTTTAAGTGGCAATTTATTATTAGTTAGTAAAAAAGTAATATTAGTGAAAGCCTAGATTATAAACAATAATAGCTTTTTACTTTGAACTTATTGTGAAAATATTATGAACATAACATAGTCATTTCTTATTGAATCGTGTCACAAATGGGCCTACAAGGAAAAAAAAAAAAAATTGTTCTAGCAATGTCCTAGCTAGCAGCTCTTGATTCTTTTACCATAACCAGACAACAAGTAGAACAGGCGTGGTGTGCTTCCCATGTGCAGGTTAAGACAAGAAATTCTGCGTTCATTGTGGGTTTCTTACTTCCTTCCTCCTCTCTAGACCAAGAGAAAACATGTTCACATGCATGCATGAAGTACCAAGCTGCTTTCTTATCATTTTAAGGTATTAGTAAATTTCTTTTTCATTTATTATGTATCTATGTTTTGGGCAATTTTTACGACAATGGAGATTAAAAGCGTTAGGTGAAGAGGAAATTTCAAACCTAATTAGGTTTGCAAAGCTTGCATCTTCAAGAATTGTTGGCCTTTTTTGGCTTGAAAATTGGTCATTGTCGTAGCTTTTTTTTCAAATAGGCGCCAAAAACAAAATGCCTTATTTCAAAAAACTTCTTGAATCCGAATCCAGACAATTTATTTATTTATTTATTTATTTTTTTGTATTGACATACAAGTCCACATTAAAAAACGTACGATTGTACATGTTTCAAACTAGATACAAAAAGCCGAGGCAAGGAAATTCTTTTATGATTATTGTATGTTTCAGTTGGTTAGTAACCAAAGCATGCTAGAACAGCTCAATCAAAAAGAAAGTTTAAAGAGACGAGATCTATGCGGCACAGCATTCTGGACCACAAGATGATCAAGACTCGAAGGAGTACCCATTACACTACGGCAAAAGAATAATACCTCAGAAGCTAGAACTCACATGCACCAGCAAGCAGTATGTGGACCTCATAGATGCATGTATTAAATGCATGAGACATCTTCTCAATTTGGAGATGGTAAAACTACAGAAAATTATTATAACATTGTTCGTCTAGAGGTTTCTAAAATTCCTACAGTGAGCTAATTTTCTTATACTACACTCGTATGCCTACTTATTTAAAAACCGTTCTTTGTACAGTTTTACACAATTCAATATAGACTTCTAGTCTTTACCTGGTAGCAAAGCCTAGGCCCTAGAATTCTACCCTTTCAATCTCTTAAGCATTTTGCCATGTCAAACACCACCATCACCGGTCCAAAACTGTAGTCATCGTTGTAAGCTATGTTTTTAAGAGTGAGAGAGAGTGATTATAGATCGACGATGATGGTTTTTGGCAGTTGATGAATGGCATTGCTGTGGAGGGATAGAAACCTTTTTTTTCCTCTTTTTAAATTCTTATATGTGATTAAACAAATTTTATCCACCTTTATCTATATTATAAATTGGAAAAATATCAAACTCACGGGTGAAGGACTAAACTTTTTTTTTTTTTAATTGAAATTACGAAGAAAAAAATAAAAAGGACAATACTTAACGAGTACAATTTGTAATTTACCCTATTTAATTTATACATGTTTGGAATGGACAAACAATATTCAAGCAATGACTTCAAAAACTCCTAGGAGTTGAGCATTGTGCAGATCAAGGAGTAGAGACAAAGTTTCTAGCTGCAAATACAATTATTCTGATACTAACTTGACTTTAGTTTAAGCTTCTAATATAGCTTATTAGCGGCCAGTACCTCCAAAATACCTATGTCAATTATCATAATACTTCAACCAATTTGAAGAGGTAACAGAAATTAATCTCTTTTATCAAAACTAGATCGATTTAGGTTGTGCCATTTCACAGATCTGAAGTCATTAGCTAGTCATTTTATAACCTTTTTTTTTGTAAGAGGGTCTCCCCTTCTAAAAATTATGAGCACGCATCAGCATGAATCCTAAATGTTTTTGCATTTTCGACGGATATGTAAAATCCCTGTCAAATCCAAGGTGGGTTTATTTATTATTTTCTTGAAAAGAGAAAGAAAAGAAAGAAAGATTGTGGTCAAGTGTTTGGAAGAATAATTGCGTATGGAAACAGAATTTCAGAAGAGAAATTGATTTGTTGTAACAAATTACATAAAGAAAAATTCCTAAAAATAACACCATTTAAAAATTTCCATACCACTTAATCACACTTTTAATTACTTTGAAAGCCAATAGATTATAAGAAACAACGTACAAGCGGCAATGACTGCAGCCAAAATAAGAGTGTCTCTTGATTTCCGACGTTTGATTGAACCTGCAAAAGCCAGTGCAAGATTAATCTCATTATACTTACAAGATTTATGACAAAAATACACAAAGACTGTCTCACAACATACCAAGTAGGCCACGGATAATAGGAAACTTGTCGCTTAGATTCTTCACTTTCCCTTGAACATCTCCAAACATAGCCTTTTGAGAGCCCAAAACTTGTCTTGTTGTTTGAGCCTGACCAATCACATCATCTATCTGCACAGTGGTGAATCCAGCATTAAAATGTGGATGATGAAAATCAATGAAGCTTTCATTCACAAAGGGACTAATTTCCAAGAAGACCTAATAGTATTTGAAATATATTAAAGAATTCAATGCATTATGGTAAATAAATTCTTCATAGTGCATTTATGCCCCAAAAAAATCAGAATGCAATGGATCAACACATCCAAAAGTTAGATTTCTCAAGAATTCATGGTATGCAGTTTTGAGGCCAACAAGAAAAGCAGATCGCAGACTGAAAGAGCTTGAAGCATTGTATTTTACAAACTTCCATGCAGTCAGGAATTAGGGATAATTGCATGAACACATCAATGTATACACAACCAATACTTAAAGAGCCATACATAGCAACAAAACTACAAAGTTATACCTTCATATGACTGATTATGACCAACAACTCATACATGTGCCAATATATTAAAAATTAAGTAGCCTTCATACAAGCTAATATCCTTATGTATACGCTTCTGCCATAACCAAGAGCAGTCTCCAGGTTCCTCAACATCTCAAACATTTCTTCCCCTTGATAGGCGTTTGCAGCACCAGTCCAGATAGAGAAGAATTCTCTGCAATGACCTGAGCCCAAACATTTCTCAACTCTAACGCCCTACACCAATCCTTTATTTTTTCTAAGATAACCTGCCTACCATTTTTCCATCCATTTTCGCCTAAATCTTGACCTTCCAAAAGAAGTTCTGAGCACTTGATCAATTTCCCTCACAATCTTTTCAGGTAAAAGTACACAAATATATTTGCGTGCTAATTAGCACAACCTAAACCAACTGAAACTCCAGCATATAAAAGATCACTGTGGTCCAGCTCCTAGTTATGGAAGTAACCCTGTCCCCAGGGGCTGACAACTTGAGATTCCAATCCAGAAGTGATAAAAGGCACATGTGAATACTTGACTGGGAGGGTGAGGTCACAGGTGTGCATGTAACTTACCAATAATTATAAAGAAAAAAGCACATTTTCTGTCAAGACCACATCAAAAAGCCTACCATCATTGCAATTAGATGTTAAATATGATATAGAATTTGGCTCACTGAACAACAGGATATACAGTCATAACAGCCCTACCATTGAATTGCTACTGCAAGGTATTTCTTTTGCTTCTGTGATTTTCTTTTTCTTTTTCTTTTTCTCTAAATTATTGGTATTTACACCGCACCCAATGGGTCATGAACCATGACCACACCCTCCACTGAGAACTTATAAGGGGAAGAGGTGCCAGTTGTGTTAGAGTTCATTGGCACTTTTGTAAACATGAATGAAATCAGATAAGATTGTTAAATACCCTCAGTCCAACTGAGAATTCTCAGTTGTTGGCAACAAGGAAATTTATGAGAATCTGATGATCAAAGCATCTATAAATTTAAAATCATGGACATGGGATCAGAGGATCAAGTAAAAATATACTTCAAAGAAACACCAGACCATTTTTCAGGTGAATTAACCAAACTTAGAACTAATTTTTCAGTCCAAATTCAACCTCAATTAAAAGCCAAATGAATTTAAGGTTTTGCAATCAGTTGCGAAAATTCTAAAATCATTGGCTTAATTGATGCTTCAATAACTTAATTGCTGACCCTAGAATTATACGATCCAAAGAGCCTTTAGTTACTTCATACCTTTATCTATTCATGTGGTGCCAGTGAAAAACCTCATCATCTCATTCTTTACATAACATAAAATGGAAAATATATTGTAACAGATGGAAAAGTGGAAATTTCTCTGTAAAGCATACAACATGTAATATGACTAGAGAATAGCATTTAAGCTTACATGAGCTATACTTCCATGGATGGCTGCTCTCTCCCGCAATAACTGCATCCTTGGGGACATGCTCCCAGATGCCTGCATGAAAGCAAGTGAGACAAACCTGATGCTGAGAGACAACAAAGCACAAGAAATAATAACAATAACAGCAAAAACACAGCAATGAAAAGTTGTAACTATAATTATGGAATAATGAAGAGCTTTTAGTCATGCTAACCTTATACTCACTGATATCATCCCTGACAGAACTCAGCAGCTCCGCATGTTCGCTCATAGAGTTTATATTTCCCTTGATTCTTCGAAATTCCTAAAAGAGAAACACAACATGCCATGGATTGACTCAATAAAATTATAGTGATTGAAACTAAAACTAAAACCCTCTACCACAGTTCCTATTTCCCCATGAAATAAAATGATAGTGTTAATGCCTTTTTTTTTTTTTTTTTTACATAAGTATAAAATATAGATCAGAAATAAAATGATAGTGTTGATAGTGTTAATGCCTCATGACTAAACTAAAACTAAAACCCTCTACAGCTGTTCTTATTTCCACATGAAAGAGGATATTTGTCAGGGAAGTTCCTGCAACTATTCAGTCGGAAGTTAAGTTCTAGATGGATAATTGGGCATCCTTCAAAATTATAGATCAGAGGCTTATGCTTTAAAACCAAAAAAGGAAATAAAAAGTAAGGACTCTTGAAGGCAACACAGATCAGAATTCCCACACTCCCCACAACACTTAATATCATCCTTTAGAGAAAGAAAATAGAATTGTACTTTCCTCTTAGTAGCACACATAACATAAACACAGAAAATGATTCTGCTGAGCACTGACAGAGCATAACCATTAGTGTTACACAATGAATGCATGAAAAAACTTAAAGCATAGTATAGCCATATTTTCTAACAGGGACAATGGATACAGGGATCCTTTTTTTTTTTTTTTTTTAATTACTTTAGTTACTTCATACCTTTATCCATTCATGTGGTGCCAGTGAAAAACCTCAACATCTCATTCTTTACATAACATAAAATGGAAAATATATTGTAACAGATGCAAAAGTGGAAATTTCTCTGTAAAGCATACAACATGTAATATGACTAGAGAATAGCATTTAAGCTTACATGAGCTATACTTCCATGGATGGCTGCTCTCTCCCGCAATAACTGCATCCTTGGGGACATGCTCCCAGATGCCTGCATGAAAGCAAGTGAGACAAACCTGATGCTGAGAGACAACAAAGCACAAGAAATAATAACAATAACAACAAAAACACAGCAATGAAAAGTTGTAACTATAATTATGGAATAATGAAGAGCTTTTAGTCATGCTAACCTTATACTCACTGATATCATCCCTGACAGAACTCAGCAGTTCCGCATGTTCGCTCATAGAGTTTATATTTCCCTTGATTCTTCGAAATTCCTAAAAGAGAAACACAACATGCCATGGATTGACTCAATAAAATTATAGTGATTGAAACTAAAACTAAAACCCTCTACCACAGTTCCTATTTCCCCATGAAATAAAATGATAGTGTTAATGCCTATTTTTTTTTTACATAAGTATAAAATATAGATCAGAAATAAAATGATAGTGTTGATAGTGTTAATGCCTCATGACTAAACTAAAACTAAAACCCTCTACAACTGTTCTTATTTCCACATGAAAGAGGATATTTGTCAGGGAAGTTCCTGCAACTATTCAGTCGGAAGTTAAGTTCTAGATGGATAATTGGGCATCCTTCAAAATTATAGATCAGAGGCTTATGCTTTAAAACCAAAAAAGGAAATAAAAAGTAAGGACTCTTGAAGGCAACACAGATCAGAATTCCCACACTCCCCACAACACTAAAAATCATCCTTTAGAGAAAGAAAATAGAATTGTACTTTCCTCTTAGTAGCACACATAACATAAACACACAAAATGATTCTGCTGAGCACTGACAGAGCATAACCATTAGTGTTACACAATGAATGCATGAAAAAACTTAAAGCATAGTATAGCCATATTTTCTAACAGGGACAATGGATACAGGGATCCCTTTTTTTTTTTTTTTTTAATTACTGGTAAATTTACACAAGAACCTAATCGATTATGAACTCATAACCATACCCTCAACTTTCTTATGGGCAGGAGGTCCCGTTTGAGCAGGAGTGCATTGGCAATACTGGAATCCAATTTAATGATGGGAATAACCAAATCCAGATAATGCAAACCTTCTCAAGATTGGCAATAGCAGCTCAAATACGAGGAGGGGAATAACAAATCAAATGACTTCCCAAATGAGCTTGGCCACAATTCAAACATGCAAACATGTCTGGGAGACAGACTAGGTTGTTTCAGAACAAGGTAATTCATGGCACAATCGTATTAGCAGTTTCATGATCTACGAAATCAGTATTAACTATTCCCACCCTCTTCAAGAGGGGGCACTTGACTGAGCAAAAGAAACAACCCACACTTAAAGGTGTTTTATTGTCGAAAATTATATCAAATTTATGTCCCCATCCCATGAAATTTGATCTTGGGTGGCCTAAACTGTGATGTTTCTCAGTTTGCATAATTCTCAAGTGATGTTTGCCTCTATTTCTAAATTATATAAATGCCAATATTAGCAGTATAGCAGCATGCAATTGTCACTTATACATATATCAGATACAATTGTCTTAGTCCTTTAAAAAATAGGTGGATAACATCAGAAAAGCCTAGCATTTAGAGCAGTACCCCATACTAGCATTCTTTAAGAAATGCTGAGTCAACTAAAGAATAGCTGCTAGTGAAAAGTAAATAACTGGAAGTCAATAAATAGCTTTATCAGGGTTGGGTTTCTGTGCAAAATATATATGCCAATGTTCAAAGTTTTACATCTTTTGTTTTTAAACCACAAAAACAGAAAGGGAAACTCATATATCATTTACTAGTCTTGATAAGTAATATTCTGCAGAACATAGTGAATTACGTGAACTTTCATTGAGATTCATGGTTCTTTTTGCTACAATTGAATGCAGGACAAAAAACATAAAAGAAGTAAGCCATAGATTATAAACCTGGGTAAACTCATGAAGTATGTCTCTGTGCCTTGCAAGCTTCTGAGTTACAGAAGTAGCAGGTGTAGCAGATGCAGCACATCGACTCATTGAATCATTTATATCCAGCAGCTTCTCAAGCAACGACTGAATTTCCATTTCCATGGATTTCCATGATCTGCTGGATCCAACAGAGGGGGACCCAGTATCCACATATCCTGATTCCATAATAGAGATCATCATAAAGACAGACAGCCTAACCAAGCTACTATGCGTTTTCCAGTTAATAAGAACAATTATATTAAACAAAAAAATTGTAAAGCAGAGGATAACAGTTCAAGCATACATGTGTTATATACTCAACTACTCCTATGAAAATTTCAGCAAGAAAATGAATCCAAATAAAAAATCACAAACATTTGATAAAAACTGGAAATTACTTTATATGTCATGAACATTGAGAACCAAGATTTTAGGGCAAATTATCCTTTGCCCACTGATAGTACAGCATGAGGGGAGTTCGGTTTCCTAATAAGTGGTTTAAAAAGTGGCACCTTACTAAGTTTCTTCCCACTAGCATCTTTAATACTTATGCTCAATTCAAGTGAAAAAAGTAACAATTTTATTTTTTGATAACGTAGGGAACCATTCTAAAGAAGAGCCCTTTGAATTCACCTCTAGCCAGTAAAACCTACGGATAACTAACCCCACCTGCCAGAACCAGTTGCCGGGTAATCCAAGGGCATTCACCCAAACAGGTGAAGTGAAAAGTAACACATTCTAAATGAAATTTGAACAAAGCACCGCCCGTAAAGTGCAACTTGCAATCAATTTCCAGAAATGTGGCCAGCACTATTGGAGCTCAAGTAAGTAAACTGCCATTGTACTTTCACGAGGATCACAATCATTCCTACACTCCCATCACAAAGCACAAAAAGGCACGACACACTAATTTTCCCCAAATTTTTTATTTCGAGACACTAAATATAGGAAATTCTATTAAAATATCCGTTCAAGAAAACTGAATTTCAAAGCTTTGACTACGAATCATACAATTATTCAGTTTCCTAAGTTTCAAAAAGTGGCACTTCACCAAGCTCCTCCTGACTAGCATCTGTAATACTCACACTCCGCACACGTTATGGTGCAATTCAGGTAAGAAAAGTACCACATTTATTTTTAAAGGTGTATAAACTGTTTTTTACTAATTGTTATAACAATCCAAGGACGGGAACTATAGACCCGTCAATGCCACTGAGCTACAAGACTCTTAATTAGTGCGTGCGCGCAAAACTGTTAATGTATTCATAAGGATTGCAATTATTCCTACACTCCTGCCACTGAGGATCTCCCTACTACCTAGTAACTACCCGGTAGCGGTCTCGAGATTGGAGTCCAATGCATGGGAACCGGATCCTTTTCCGGTTCTTTGACCGTTCCGGTTTTTAAAACCATGGTCTAATGACCCGACACAATAATTTCCCCAAATTTTCTACAAAAATAAATGTGTGTTCAAGAAATTGAATATAATTTCAACATCTTCGATTGATTTTTACAATTGAATTTGAATCTAACAGATCAAATCTCGGAAAAATTACAATAATTTGGTATCAAATCGAAACGCGTAACGCATAAATCTGAATAGAATTTTTGAAAATGCGTAGGTACCTCCTTGGGTGAACCTAGCGCCGAGTTTGGCGTAGGAATTGAGCTTGACGTCGAGATCGCCTTCGATCTTCCGAGCCTCTCGTCTCAGTTCCTCCCAACCCGATTCCTGTAACTCCAGATTCTGATCCGTCATTCGGATCTCCAAAATTCGGATCCTTCTCTTTCTTTTTTCTGTGTTTTTGATCGGACGGTGAATGTTGGTTCAGTTATTACAGTTGAAAAAACTGTTTGGCTATGTTTTTCTACACTGGAATTTGATTTTTTTGGTTTGGTTCTCAGAGAGAAAGATAGACAGTCGTAGAGTTTAGAGCTCAATGTGTTGGATCTACTGAAACTGTGGGACCCAATCACGAGCCCACGTGGATCAATAGGATTCAATTAGGAACTAGCTTCAGATCTCAATTAAGTGGGCCTTCACATAGGTTCAAATTGGGCTTGGTGTGGGCATGGCTCGGCCCAAACCAGTGGTACAAAAAATCAATAAGGGCTTTCAGGCTCTCTGTTTGGGTTGTAATCTAAGAGCATTCATGTAATCATTGGGCTTATGCAAAAATTGTATAAGAGCCCAATGTGCCTAATGAAACCCATTAAAAAACAATGGCACTGACTAATCTATACACTAGCCCAAATACCATTTACAGAGTTTTTCTAAATGTATAGAACAATGTAGTTTAAGCAAATCCTTATTTTATTCTTTTTGTGTCTTGCTAACAAAAAAAAAAGAGGTGTTTTGAAAAGTTGAAGAAACAATAATCCACTTCCGTTTTATTTTTTATTCAAATTTTTTTTTTTCATTTGTTAATTGCATACTTAATGGCAAAATTTTAACGAAATTGGACGAAATGTCTTAATTGAATAAATTTGAAGTTTAAATGACTCAATTAAATAAAAGTAAAGTTAGAGGACTGAAATGAATTTCAGTCAAATTTAGAAGATATGATTTGCATTTTAGCTTAAAAAATATTTTAATGAAATAGAGTATAAGATAGAAAATAATACATGGGTGTTTTGAAAAATGTTTAGATGAGATACAAAAGGTAGGTTCTTATTCTATAATCGAGTTAAAATTTTGGCTAAGCCAATGAGAATGCTCTAAAGCACCCCTCCCATTGAAGTCATCAATTTATATTTAGAAGTAAGACATGCGGTATCTAAAAATCAAATAAAAATGTCACATGTCTCACCTTTGATTAAAAATAAAAGAGTGAGCGGGGAGGGGTTCAATGGAAGTGGATCATTCCCATTGAAAATATTTTCTTCGTTTTTTAGTAGGGTTTAAACATGATGACCGTGGATGAGAATGCTCTAAAGCACCCCTCCCATTGAAGTCATCAATTTTTATTTAGAAGTAAGACATGCGGTATCTAAAAATCAAATAAAAATGTCACATGTCTCACCTTCGATTAAAAATAAAAGAGTGAGCGAGGAGGGGTTCAATGGAAGTGGATCATTTCCCATTGAAAATATTTTCCTTGTTTTTTAGTAGGGTTTAAACATGATGACCGTGGCCTAATAAAAAATTTTTAGACAAAATATCATTTAAATATAGAGATTGGTTTACCTAATTGTATTTCTAATAAGATTTTGCCTTAATTTATCTCCCTTGACGTTTCAATATGGGTAGAAAGCATTTTTTTTGGGGTGACGACAGACTTTTTAAATAAACACCAAAGTACAAGCAATTAAGAATCTTCTTCCAAATCTTACTAGACCAAAGTATAGGTTAACAAATTAATTAGTAGTCCTCTTCTAGATAGTTTGACAATAATCAAAATTCTAGTCCAAAACCTTTTGTTTCAATCTTACCCTACACATTAGAAGATTCAGACAAAGCAAATCCTATAGTTGTTAAATTGAGTCACCCGATTATATAATAATTATCAACAAGCTATGCATGAATTAAAAAGAATTTGAGAGTAAAGCTTAATTGTTGTGGTATTAAAATCTTGGATGATAAACTCTAGACATCAAAAAATCGGAATTTTTTTTCTAAAACGCCACTATAGGGGCGATAAAACTAAAATTTTTTTTGCATGGAACTCAAGTTTCTAAAACTTGAGATGTCTACTTTCCCTTATAGTTTTAAGCGTTGCCTAACTAACTATATACAAATCATTTGCACAACTATTCTGCACATTCCCCCCAAAAAATCGCGTAAACTCTTTATTAAAAATAAAAAGACTCTTTTAACCTTTAGTTCTTTCAATTGTATATTACTCTCACTTGCTATATATATATATATAGAGAGAGAGAGAGTTAGTCAACCTAATCTGGTGATGTTTGCCGTGGGGGCCTCCATCTCATGTGAGGCTCTTTCCTTATGAAAGAGAAACGAAAAAAGAATAGTTGAAAATTAAATTGAACCCTCCCCAGGCATTTTATATATAAATGTAATGATATCATTTCATAAAAATCATATAGCTCTTCTAACAAAATATTACTCTTTTGAGTTTTGTCTGTTTGGACATACAGGCTGTGGTGGGCCCTTTTCGCAATAGCGGACTGGGCTACCTCCTGCCACGCTATAATCCAATGGTTCTGAGTAGGAGAGTTAGGACTGGCTTGACTACAACACATCTCAAGCCAACTTGTGCACAAACTAAAGCCCCTACGCTAAAACCTTAGTCACATGCCCATGGCAGAGGAAACTATTACAAAAAAGTCATAGCAGGCAGGTGTAATATGACAACAATAATAAGAATATGCTTACTGTCAGTCAGAACACACAAAATACTAAATGATGATCTTATTAAAGGAAGAGATAATGCAATAATATAAATGCAACATAAATAAGATGATAACAATAAAGAAAGGAAATCACACTAATGCTTAATCAATAAAATAAAGGAAGAATGGTTAGTTTGTCATGCTTGATTTCTCTACGGAGTTAAGTCCAGGAAGGGAACCACTCTTCAATGTAGGCAATCACATAGAGAAATCTTGCCACGGAAATTACCTAATTTAAGAGAATGGGCCTAAATGGCTTATCCTCAGATTCCTTAATCCTTATTAGAGGGTAGGCTTTTAGAGGGAGAGAAGGAATGGTCTATTGGTGCATGCCCATTCTCACACTCTTGCTTACTCTCTGTTTTTATTTTCTTTCTAATTCCTTTTTTCTTTCTAAGTTTTCTGCTCTATCTTTCACTCTCTTGTTCCCTCTTCCTCCTCTCCTGTGCAAGGCTGAGGCCCTTTTTATACTGCCTACAGTGTCGAGTTTTAATTATTTTACGCCTTAACCACTTTTGTCCTGGTGTGAGTGTCCTTCCCAGATTGCCCACTGGTCTATTAGCTGTCCAACTATCACCACTTGCCTGTGCTGGCCGTGCCACATCCCATTCCCAGACAAAGAGTCTTATTTTGTTTTCTTGTTCACCATGGCATTCCCATTCGGATAAAGGTGAGTATTCTCTCTTACTATCCCTCATGGCATGCACCTAAGGATTCCAACTCATCTTTTTCTCTTTTGGGTATCCCTCGGGCTGGGCTATCTCTTACCACGCTATGGCCCAATGGTTCTAAGTAGGAGAGTCAGGACTGGCTTGACTGCAACACACCCTAAGCTAGCTTATGCACAAACTAAAGCCCCTTCACTAAAACCTTAGTCACATGCCCATGACAGAGGAAACTGTTTCAAAAAAGTCATGGTAGGCAAGTGTAATATGACAATAATAATAATAATATATATATATATATATGCTTATTGTCAGTCAGAATACAGAAAATACTGGTGATCTTAATAAGGGAAGAAGCAATGCAGTAATATAAATGCAACATAAATAAGATGATAACAATAAAGAAAGGAAATCACACTAATGCTTAATCAATAAAATAAAGGAAGAGTAGTCAGTTTGCCATGCTTGATTTCTCTACGGAGTTAAGTTTAGGAAGGGAACCACTCTTCAATATGGGCAATCTCACAGGGAAATCCTGCCATGAAAATTACCCACTTTGAGAGAATGTGCCTAAATGGCTTATCCTCAGATTCCTTAATCCTTACTAGATGGTAGGCTTTTAGAAGGAGAGAAGGGAATAGCCTATTGGTGTATGCCCACTCTCACACTCTTGCTTACTTTCTGTTTTTCTTTTCTTTCTAATTCTTTTTTTTTTTTTTTCACTCTAAGTACAAGTTGGTGGTGTCTATGCCTTATGCATACTCCACTTCCATGTGTGTCCATGGCTTGTTTGTTATTCATGCATTTGCCATAACCTGAGGGCCCGTCTGTACATTCTGCTACTCATTCTTGACCTCTTGTGGTGTGAATGAGCTTTTGAGCTTTCATTCTTTACATCTTACTTCTTTCCTGGGTTGGGCCTTGCTTGATTATGGGTTTTTCCTTCTCTAATCCATTCCTTACCCTCTTTGCGAGTTAGTTAATACTTTTACCATGCCATCCTGTTATTTCTGCCATGCTGTTATTTAACTTGTGCTTACTGGGCTCTTTTGGGCCTGCTATATGCTTTTCTTTTGCTCAATTTCAGTAGCTCAGCATTATCATTGGGTTAGTACTCATGCTGTTTTGGGCTTCCTTGGCCCATTTCATTCTTTTGGCATCCTCAGCCCATTTCATCTCCTTGGGCATCCTCGGCCCATTCCAATTCTTCATTCCCATGGTCTTTTGCTAAGTCTTTTGGGTCTTTCCTAACCCAAATTACCATATCTTTTACTTTTGGGGTTTATGGGCTTTTCCACCAACCCTTTATTTACTTAATTCTTTACTTTGGGCTTCTTTGGCCCATTCTTGCTTGCTTTCTATATCTCATAATGCCCATGGATTTACCACTTCTCTCTGGGCTCCTTTGGGCCCGCTTGCTTTCTTTGAGGGCCTTTTGCTATTTTTTAGGCATATGGTCCATTATTCCTGTCATTTGGTTTAATGGTTTTCTTATCAATTTAATAACTCTTTTCCTCCCATATTGTTGGGTTTCTTCATGTTATTGGGTCTCTTTGCCAAAGTGGACATCAACATAGGCTCACATGGAATACTCATCACCAACTCAAGGGGAGAATCCAGTGTATAAGTGTCCACCCATTATGGTATTATTATCCTTTTGCTAGATTTAGTGTTGGCTAATTTCATGACGTGTAATTTTATTCAAGCTGTATTGTCTAAAATTAATTAAAAACCCAATTGCTAGATTTAGCTGAAGAAAAGATAGTCACTAGTTTCTCAACTAACCCTTGATCTTCTCTTGATCAATCAAAAATAGTTTGTCGATTGTCTCTTGACTGGGGCTCACTCAATTGAGACATAAGAAATCTAATTGTTAATCGAGTCAATTAGGTGGACTAATAATGTGTTAATTGTGCCTTATTATTCAAAATAAATTTTGGCTTATTTAAGTCGATTGAAAGAGGTTAGAGAGAGCATCATCATGCAACTAAGAAGATTAAAAACCCTAAACCTCTCTATTTTGTCAAATACAAAGTTTACAAAAGTGAATATGAAGAACAGTACTTTGATTAGTAATTAAAGACTGAAGTCACATAACCTTATTAATACACGTATTGTATTACATTATCATTTAAGTTGATGCAAAAAACTCAAAGTAGACATAGGGGTGGTGGCTAAGGATGAACGAGATCACATTGTTGCAGCTTTGTGCCAAATTTGTTGTTAACCTGGTGTAGTTGAAATCAAGGCCATGACAGCATGTAAGGATGCGTCTCTTGCCTTGGAATTAGGTATCAACACCACCATCTTTGAGGGAGACTCAGAAACCCTTATCGAAGCACTACAAGAAGGTGAACCTTGCAAGGCTCTGTATGGTCAATCGTTGAAGACACTAATTAAGCTGGTGGTTAATGAATTGCAATGGGCACATTTTGATCATATACGTACGTAGCAGGGCAACTGGCTAGAAAGGCAAGAATTCTAGAGGATTTACATATCTGTTTTGGAAGTGTTGGGAAATTTTGACCCCAGTTGATAGAATAAACCAGTTTTAAGGTTGAGTTGTTAATTAGATCTATTATGAATAATCCTTGGTTAAACAATCAAACATTAATATCATGTACAACAGAATAGCAAATGAAACAAGATACAATGACCTAGGAAAAAAATGAAACAAACTAGTTTCATAGTAAAATATATGTTAAAGTACTAATCAAAGTATTCATGGAATTGTAAGAGTAGGTTTTCAAAGCCAAAATCTGATGTGAACTTCGAAAAACTATGGAAGGTATTGAACACTTGAACTTCATAATAACAGAAAAGAAATGTTATATAAAAGCTATATGTAGAAAACAATATATTAACTTATAGGATTTTTGTCAATTAAAAAAAAAAAAAAAAAAAAAAAACCTTATAGGGTGGATGGGTACGGGTACGACATGCATGTTTTTCAATTTACAAATCAATAAAACTATTTTTCTCTAAACTAAAATTTATGAGAAGTGTTATGTGCACAATATTTTCACAACACTTTCGCAACAAATTATAGATGGTAAGTTATTACTGGTTCTAATTTAAATTCACAACTTAAATTATTTTTTTGCCTATCCGTAACAACCAATAACAACTTGTCATTTATAATTTATTATAAAAGTGTTGTAAAAATATTGTGGATATAGCATTTTTCAAAACTTATTAGTGTGTATTTACGCATGTGTTTTACACCTAAAAACATTTTACAAGCATATGCATAGAACTATAAATAAGAGTAGGAAACTATCTTATATTATCTTAAAATAAGAGTAAAAGAGTAGAATTCAGAGTGTTAGTTCGGTTCACTGCGCAATTGAATCATCATTAAACACAAAAAGAGAAGAAATAGGGACAAAGTCACAAAACCTCTAGAAAACATAGAAAGAAATTTTATACTTTCTTTTCTTTTTCTTTTTTTTGGGAGGGCCATAGGTCATGCGCCAGCCGGCCAGGTATAATTTTTGGAAACCTAAGCCTTAAAACACTTTTAAATGGGAAAGCTTTATTTATAATTATTTATTTATTTATATGAATGTGACCAACATCGGTCCATGTCATCTACTCAATTCGACTAAACCACAATACCACGGTACTCAACTAGGCTACTAGTAACAATCTAGCAAAAAATAAGTATGACATCAACTCTTTAACTGTGAATTTCAGTTAACTTAATTAGTAAATTTTATTGTTGAAAACAAGATTTGAGGTTCAACGCTTTCAATCTCCACTAACACCTAAAACTAATTAGCGTTTTAGTTCGATGATATAAACAATCATCATAAAACAGACACAATAAATTTCAAATATTATGGTATTTTTAAAAAATTACACATTCAAAGATAACCGACAGATGCTACAATGGTGTCTATTTGATCACGTCAACCTTGCAACCAACACATCCATCATATGATATGAGTCTGTGTATTTGGATAGGTTGAGGATGTTTTCATGGCCCCCTTCAAGTTATTAGTTTATCGGATAACGTTATTTTTAATATCTACATGTCAACTTTGAATATTGAATAGGGATTTGTAAGTTGTAATATTTTATTAAAAATTTCCTAGAAAAAATCGGTGGAGCTAGCAAACAAAATCTAGCATCAGTTTTACTTAGTCAAGTCAATATATTATCAATGTTAAATCATTAAAAATGTCTTACTTTCAAATCATTAATACTAACGTTGTGATGACGGTCACGCGTTTTTCGTGCATGTAGCGTGCGGATGACATTGCCAGTTTGCAACACTATTTATTACTGTATTAATTTTTTTTCTTTGCAGTCACCTTCACCAATACGCATAACACAATTATTATATACTTATATTTTAGACCAATGTTTGAACACTATGCTATCTTAAAGTCTATTTGGATACCGTTTATTTTACTGAAAACTAAAAATATTGTAACAAAATAATTTTTAAATGTGTAAATAGTGCTGTAAGACCTATTTTAATGAAAAAGTTGCTGAATAAAGAGGTTTATAGGTCCTGTGAACAGTACACAGGACCCAATGAATAATGTCATTCCAGTGAAAATTTGGATGGTCAAAGAGGTGGTGGGTCCCGTGCACTGTGCACAGAACCCACTGACAGACACTCTCACGTGAAATGCGCACGTCAAAAAAAAAGAGGAAAATGCAAACGCAGCACTGTGGACGCCAATCTAAACACATACTTAATTGTTTTCTTTCCTTTCTAAACACTCTTTTTTTTTTTTTTTTTTTTGGGGGGGTGATAGTAAAACCATTGAGGGCGTGGGTTAGTTATGGAAATTCTCGTGACCAACCACACCTGCAAGCCGAGGAGTTGTAGATTCAAGTAGTGGCATACCCCATTGAAAGCATTGCTTATGCTGCTAAAAAAATAAAATTATACTTATAAATTGTATATAAGTTAGAGCTTAAAAATAAGTTGAATCTTAAGTCAACTCCATAATAATTGTTCTTTATCATCAATTCAAAACATCAATTGACTTTTAATATAAGTGGGATTTGAATTCAAAATCTCTTACTTGACAATAGAAAATTATACCAATAAAGCTGATAATATTTCTCTCTCGTTTTTCTTTTGTCTTTTTGAAGATTTGTAATTTTTTTTGTTTGTTTCTAAGTATGAAGGAGAATTTGCGAAAATTTATGGTTAAATCAATCATGAATTATTGGGTTCAAAGATAATTCTATCATTATAATCTGAAAACAAAAATGGAGAGAGAGAGACGCAACAAACAAGTTCCCTGGTAATTGAAGGAAAAGAGCCAAACAAATCATCGTCTTGTGTCCCACTAAAACAAGCAATAATAAATTGCCTAACTTAAGGGATCTCTTTGACTCTTTTGTTCGAATCCAAACACACAATAATGTTATTCAGCTAAAAAAAAAAAACACACACACATAATGTTTGGTCCTGTCCTCTGCAATTACTCCTTCCCAGTTATAAAAGACAAGTTAAAAGAAATAGTCTTTTTCCTTAAGTCTATCAAAGATCTTTCTTGGGTGAACTCGTTTAATTAATAATTTGTCTCTATTCATCTTCACACAGTAGCCACTTGTTGTGTTCTAGCACTAATGAGAAACATTTTATTCAGAATAATATTTATAATAATAATTGAAACATTTTATTTGGATGGCTGATTTTTCATGGTAGCATTGTTGTCAATACCGTTTTTATATGTGGACATAGGTTGGTCCATTACTCCTATTCCTTTGTACTAGTGTCTAGTGGATCCCTTGAGATGTTGATTCTTGATAATTATTTGATATGTATCCATAATTCTATATTTCAACGAGTTCAAGGGTCTAGATTAGGTTCAATACATTGGATCCTGTCAGATTATGACATGTATCTAAAAATAGACATATGTTACCATCTCAGTGGGTCTGCTACTACTTAACGCTGGACCCAAACTGCTCCCGAGTTCAATGCCTAGAAGCGCTGAATCCAATAAGCTGTTCCATATATACATAAATATCTTCAAAAAACTTGAAAAGTCTCATACTCTCAGCCAATGCCCGAAAGCACTGAACCCAATAAGCTGCCTCTATATACATAAATATCTTCCAAGATCTTGAAGAGTCTCATACTCTCGTCTAATACCAGTTGCACTTCCTTGTCTTCGAAACGTTTTTACTTGTATATAAATACCAGATAATACACAACTATCCTATAATTTGTTCCTTTGTAAATATTTTTTATGCTTGATATTGCTAATTGCCCTGTCTATAATTCCTCTAATCATATTTTCTAGACGGACTACAGAGTACAGCCACTTCGAATTGAAGTGTTGTAAGTTTTAACAAATCTACTTTAGAAGGAATACGTTTATTTTTCAAATGATTCGTAAAAGAAAAGATCTTGATTTATTAAACTTCAACAAATATAAAAGCAATATATCTTAACTAGCAACCTTTTTCTTTTCGATCTCTCTAACTCTAGAACTCTATCCAATAGATCATATCATTTATTTCAATACAAATTTTTATTATTATATGAGAATAAGGATGTGTTTGGATACTGTTTATTACTGAAAACTAAAAAAACTGTAACAAAATAATTTTTAAAAGTGTAAATAATGTCGTGGGACTCAGTTTTGAAGTTGTTTTAAAAGAAAAGATATTTATGGATCCCGTGAACAGTGCATGGGATCCACTGAAAAAGGAAACACAGACTGATAGCGCAAAATGCACTATCCAAACGTGCACTAAGTACCATTATTACGGATGAAGGTATAGGGGATTTGAATCTAGGTTCTTATCCAGAAGAGAATCAAATAGTAGAACTAAAAGTCACAAAACTTTTGGCTACAGGAAATATCTCATTCACACCCACTACAACGATAGATGCAAGAGATAGTTATCTCTTGACTATATATATATTTTATGATTTGAAAATTGAAATGATATATTATACANTGACATGTATCTAAAAATAGACATATGTTACCATCTCAGTGGGTCTGCTACTACTTAACGCTGGACCCAAACTGCTCCCGAGTTCAATGCCTAGAAGCGCTGAATCCAATAAGCTGTTCCATATATACATAAATATCTTCAAAAAACTTGAAAAGTCTCATACTCTCAGCCAATGCCCGAAAGCACTGAACCCAATAAGCTGCCTCTATATACATAAATATCTTCCAAGATCTTGAAGAGTCTCATACTCTCGTCTAATACCAGTTGCACTTCCTTGTCTTCGAAACGTTTTTACTTGTATATAAATACCAGATAATACACAACTATCCTATAATTTGTTCCTTTGTAATATTTTTTATGCTTGATATTGCTAATTGCCCTGTCTATAATTCCTCTAATCATATTTTCTAGACGGACTACAGAGTACAGCCACTTCGAATTGAAGTGTTGTAAGTTTTAACAAATCTACTTTAGAAGGAATACGTTTATTTTTCAAATGATTCGTAAAAGAAAAAGATCTTGATTTATTAAACTTCAACAAATATAAAAGCAATATATCTTAACTAGCAACCTTTTTCTTTTCGATCTCTCTAACTCTAGAACTCTATCCAATAGATCATATCATTTATTTCAATACAAATTTTTATTATTATATGAGAATAAGGATGTGTTTGGATACTGTTTATTACTGAAAACTAAAAAAACTGTAACAAAATAATTTTTAAAAGTGTAAATAATGTCGTGGGACTCAGTTTTGAAGTTGTTTTAAAGAAAAAGATATTTATGGATCCCGTGAACAGTGCATGGGATCCACTGAAAAAGGAAACACAGACTGATAGCGCAAAATGCACTATCCAAACGTGCACTAAGTACCATTATTACGGATGAAGGTATAGGGGATTTGAATCTAGGTTCTTATCCAGAAGAGAATCAAATAGTAGAACTAAAAGTCACAAAACTTTTGGCTACAGGGAAATATCTCATTCACACCCACTACAACGATAGATGCAAGAGATAGTTATCTCTTGACTATATATATATTTTATGATTTGAAAATTGAAATGATATATTGATACAAGTTGGCATTAGGTAGTTAGTACAATCCGATAAAGAAAACGAGATGCTTGTTGATACTATACCACAACTTGGCTTTTTATAATAATCCTTGATAAATCCATTAATTGTAGTTTTACTAATTTATTTAATAGTATAGTTATGCAAAGGAGGAAAAGTGTCTCCATCCCATGCAGTCGTCTTTCCCACATGCAACAAACATCTAAGTCAACCGACAAGCGGAAATTTATGGATGATTAAATGTTAGGTTTTGAAGTATGGGCATTCTGGCCTTTGCCCTTAATTTTAAAAAAATTTAGCAATATGCCCCTGTTTTGAAACTATATAGGTTCGTGCCCTTGTTTCGATACTCGATGACCTTAAAATCGAGTTACTTAAAGTACTCGATTGGTCTAAAATCGAGTTATGCCTGATCAAACTTAAAAAAAAAAAAAAAAAATTGCATGAAACTCGATTAAATGGAAATCGAGTTCCAAAACGTCACTATAGGGGTTAAAAACGCCACTATAGGGATAAAAAACGCCGCTATAGGTCCACTGAAACCTGGTATAAAAAATTTTCCAGAAAAACGCCACTATAGGGATTAAAAAACGCCGCTATAGGCCACTGAAACCTGGTATAAAAAAATTTTCCAGAAAAACGCCACTATAAGGCTTAAAAACGTCACTATAGGCTTAAAAACGCCGCTATAGGTCTCCCTAAATATTGGCAATCACACTTGTAAAATTTTTTGCATGAAACTCGATTTCCCTAAGCTCGAGTTACATACAAATTTTTTTTTTTTTTTTTTTTAAGTTTGATCGGGCATAACTCGATTTCCTACAAATCGAGTATTTCATTAAAACTCGATTTAGGTAATCGAGTATTGAAACAGGGGCATATCCCTATATAGTTTCGAAATAGGGGCATTTTGCCAATTAAAAACATAAAAGGGGTAAAATGCCAGAATGTCCTTTGAAGTATAAGCGTGCGTTTGTCATCAGCTTATTTAGCGTTTGAATAATTGTTTTTTTTTAAATTAAAATTTTCTTATATTCTATAAAAGTGAAGTTTTAAAAAATTGTACATAAAAAAATAGAAGTTAAAAGTTAATCAAAAAAACCTTGACACAAACGGACACTAAGTATCCGTTTGGATCCCACATTTAGCATCTACGTTTTTTTTTTTTTTTTTAACCAGCGCATTAAGGTAAAACTAAAGTATTTTTTAGCAGTGAACAATAACCCATAAATTATTTTTTTTTTTTGTTTCAGCAATAAATTTTTAGTTTTCAACAAAATAAACGTATTCAAACAAGACTTAACTCCTTAGGTAGCAGGTCTTACTTCGCTTACATTGGCAAATTGAGGGCCTACCATCCATAAACAAGGACACCATGCTCATTCAAAGGACATAATTTAAACATTTTCTAACCCGTGGACTAAGTCCATGAACAATATAAATTTTGCAGCAATGGGAGAAGTGGCTTGCAGAGAAGGAGTCGTTTTTTTCCCCTAATTGGCTGACCTGGTAGCCATGCTCTTGGTTAACGTGTCAGCTTGGGAATTGAGACACATGAACAAAAGGTTGGCTCCATTCAATATATAAAGGCATGCACATATGTGTGTCTCTTAAGTTTTCTTATATTCTTCTCAACATATCAGTCATGACTCATGACAACTGAATTCCAAAACATTTAATTCCTTCAACCACTTTCCTCGTTCCCTTCGTCTATAAAACCCAACATTACTTTCACCTTTCGAATTTTCCAAATAGGAAATAAATTAGTTAAGTTAGACATAATGGCTTGAAGCAACCTTTTGCCCTAAGCAAAAACACAGCACTCAGATGCTTTGGTAGCACACCCTTAATAGAAACCATTAGAAAGTAAGTAAAAGAGAAATTCTTTATTAAGGTAAGAAATCCACCAAAGAAAGATGTATAAATGTCATATTATGATCTTCAACCTAAAACTGATGTCTTATCTTCTAACCAAGATAACTATCTTATCTAAGAGAAGTATCTTCTACCTAAGAAATGCTAGCTATCTTCTACCTAAGGTAACTAACTTATCTAAGATGAGTATCTTCTACTTAAGAATGTTCTCTCTCTTCAAATAAAAAAAAAAGAATGTTCTCTCTCTTACCCATAAACCTAAGAATTAAAATTTTAGGGGTAATTATACTCCTCTCATTTGAGATTTGGAAAAATAACACTTTACCCTAAACTTGAAGGGAAGAAATATTTTCCCCTTTAACATCTGATTAACCAAATTTTTTTAAATTAATAATAAAAATGTTGTGTACTAACCTGTTTTAAATTTTTTGCTTAATGGCATATTTCAAAAACTGTCATACATTTTAGATTTAAAATTCATTGTTGTACATTTTAAATTAAAGTGTATTTTAAAATATTAATTATGAATTTTGCTTCTTCTTCTTCTTTTATTTTTTATTTTTTTATTTATCAATGGGCTACAAATAGATTTTCCATTGCAAGTATTTTGGTACTTGAAAATTTGTTCATTTTTATTATAAATTTATCAGTTATTTTTTACTAACCTTGGTAAAATTTTTGTATAGAAATTCTTATAAAAATTTAAAATATTTCATTAATTACTAATATAAACAAAAGGAGGGGGTGTTAATTTTTCAAACCTCAAGAGAGAACAATGTTTTTTCCTTCATGTTCAGGGTGTAGTGTCACCCTCTCAAACTTCAAAGGAGGGGATTGTGATTATTCCCAAAATTTTATATTGAGTTAATAATCAAAAAATAAAAAATCTTCAATGATTTAGGCTCAGTTATTTCCATAATTGTAATTTTTAGTTTATATGAATTTGTAGGGCCCGTGGGCCTGATAGCCTCGGCCCATCGAGTAGCAGGCCCAAGGCCCATGCCGAGGAGAACAGACTATTCCAGGCTAGATTGGGGAAAGCCTCTTTTCCCAATTCACGCCGAGGACCTCCTTATCCTCGGCATGACAAAGATGATTTTCGGGAGAGACTAACTCCAAAGTAAGCTGTCACTCTCGCATTTAATGCACTCAACTAACCCCCCTGGCCGCATTAATGGGGAGGTAACCCCTTAGCNGCATTAATGGGGAGTAACCCTTAGCAAGGCAACGTTGGTCAGAGTGAACCCCATTGAGTATGATAAGGCCTCTGATGGGACGGACGGCCAGAGAAAGGCAAATAGATGATCAACAGATAGAAGAAGGAGATAGGAAGATGAAAACTATATAAGAAAGCGGTAAAGTAAAGAAGGGGGAAAAAAAGGAGAGAACAACAAGTCTCCTCAGCCTGTGCCGAGGAGCATCCCCCTTGTAAAGAAACTCTTAGTATTTTTTTATAAGGAAAGTTCATGCATGGTGATCGACGGCCAGCGCCTAACCTTTAACCCACTCTCTATAAATTTATTATTTGAGCTATTTGGGCTGAAAACCCATTCGTACTCTCAGGGTCAATCCATTTGAGTCCTTACAATTGGCGCCGTCTGTGGGAAAGATATTAGGGTGCTGGCCGGCGCACCAGGCAAGTGTTCTAAGTTAAAGTATTCGTTTTACAATAGGTTAAAATATATATATATATATATATATAGATCTGACACAAAAAAAAAAAAAAAAAAAAAGATCTTGATATTATTATATTCATGATAGAAAAATTAATATTACAATCAGAGGCTCAGCAGGCCGTTTGACAAGCAAATTTACAAGCTAATACACTAACTATTTCTACAATCAGAGGCCGAGGTGGGCCGCCCTAAGAAAAAACTAGCGGTGGGGAAGTGTCAAGCCGTGCTTTTATTGGCACCAGAGAGAATGGGAGAGCTTGACAAGAGGTGGAGGAGGTGAAGGGCAATCATGCTTCCAGGCCCCCAACACAACTCCCTCGGCCAGGCGGCTGGAACAAAGAAGAGGAGCAGATGCAGGGCTCCGGGATACCCTCCCCATGATTTCCCTCGATTCTCTCCGTTCCTCTCGAGGTTGACCGTTGAGACGGCAACACCGAGCACCGCCCATGAGGTAAATTCGCACGCCTTCCTCGTCGGGGGTGTGCTCCGAGGAAAGACGTTAGTTCTTTAGCAACATCCTCTGGGATACCTCGAAGGGCGCCATCAGGGTTACGCCTAGACTCTGCCGCCACCAAAAGCCCAGTGGGGGCTGCGGCCATACCGGTTTTTGTCAATCCCGTAACAATTCCGGCGGGTTGTTAAAAGGGCATGGGAAGTTGGAAGAAAGTTTTGTTCTGTTGTGTTGAAGGTTCATGGGTTGTGGAGGAACATCCTACTTTATGCATCAACGCCGAGTGAATGTGGACACACGGTGCGAATTCTGCCTTCATAATACTGAGACTGTGCACCACATCTTATGGGAATGCCCCTTTGCTCAAAATGTGTGGGCTCTGTTCAGAGGCCGAACCCAAAAGTGCAGCAACGCTGTCAGCGATTTCTTCCTTTTATTTCGGCAATTGCGAAGCACACTCAGTCAGCAGGAATTGGAGAAATGGGCAGTCACAGCATGGGCGATATGGGCCGCGAGGAACAAGTTTTATTTCCAACACTACCAAACTCACCCAAAGGTGATAGCAGACATGGCGTGTGGACTGCTTGAAGAGTATCAGAGGTTCATGGACACACAGGGACAGGACTAGGCTCCTACGTTTTGGTTCAGTGTGTTTACATGCGTTATGATTCTATAATTTACTGTAGCCATTTCTACTTTGGCCTGCTCCATGGGCCCACCCTTGTATGTATTTCTTTACCATATAAATGCAATTCTATCGTCTTGGTTTCAAAAAAAAAAAAAATAATATGATTCTTTTATATTATTTGATATCGGCTTAAAAGAATGTTAAAGTTATTATCAATTGTATTATAAAAGACTTACAAAATAACATAGCAATAAATGTAATTGATGCAATTTCAATAACATAATAAATAATTTTTTAATTACTTTTTTGTTTTACATATAAAAAATTTGAGGCATCAATTTATAGGGCTTATAAAATAAAATTTGTAGTGTTTCTACTATCATTGTATTGAATATAACTACTATTTTTTTTTTTTTATATAAACAAAATAATCTTTTCTATGCTTTCCTTCTCAAAGCAAATTAGTACTTTTTGTCATTTCTCTCATCTTTTTCTCTTCTAAACTAACACTTGTAAAAGATTCAGCCATTTTCTTCCTTCTATTTCTGATGAATTTCTGTATGTTTTGAAGAACTTGTTCACGGCGGGCACCGACACATCATCAAGCATAATTGAATGGGCACTTACGGAGATGTTGAAGAACCCTAGCATCCTCAAGCGGGCACATGATGAAATGGATCAAGTAATTGGAAGAAACCGACGTCTAGAGGAAGCAGACATAGCAAAGCTCCCATATCTTCAAGCCATATGCAAAGAAACAATGCGAAAGCACCCCTCCACACGCCACTAAACTTACCTAGAGTCTCAACCGAGGCATGTGAAGTGAATGGCTATTACATTCCAAGAACATAGGCTTAGTGTGAACATATGGGCCATAGGTCGTGACCCTGATGTATGGGAACCCATTAGATTTCACACCAGAAAGATTTTGAGTGGGAAATATGCAAAAATTGATCCAAGGGGAAATGATTTCGATTAAATTCCATTGGAGCTGGAGGAGGATTTGTGCTGGGACTAGGATGGGAATTGTGCTAGTAGAGTACATTCTTGGCACATTAGTGCACTCGTTTGATTGGAAACTGCCAATGGGGTTGTTGAGCTAAATATGGATGAGGCCTTTGGACTTGCATTGCAAAAGGCAGTACCCCTTTCGGCTATGGTTAGTCCAAGGTTGTCTTTAAGTGCATATGCTTTTTAAGCTTAATTATAGAGAGTCAAGTCATGGGTTATCCTCATCATCCTAAGCTTTAGCTTAAGGATGCTCTCTATATTTATGTCAGTCTAATAAGTCGATCTACTCGATCTTCCTTAATTTCTCTCTTTTTTTTTCTTTTTTTTTTTTTTTTGGGTGTAAAAGTCANCTTTACCATATAAATGCAATTCTATCGTCTTGGTTTCAAAAAAAAAAAAAAAATCTCAATTTACAATGAAAAAGAAAATTAATAAGGGATATTCTTCAAGTCAAATAATGACCTCCTCAAAACAATTCTATTACATTTAATGTGAGCACTAACAAAAGAAACGAACCCAAAACTTTCACAAATTATGGAGATGTCCTCAAGAATCCAAGCAAGTTCCAAAGAACCTATCTTATTGGAGTTTAGCGTGATCTAATCCTTAAGTTTAGTTACAATTTTCTTTTATCAAACTATAATTACTTGTAAAATTATTCACCATCACCATAAAAAATCCAAAGCCTCTACACTGAATTCGTGTGAGGAGGCTAATATTTATTTATTGAAATTTTAGGACTTAGCCATTAAAATTTTTTGCAAAAATGAAATGTTGAGCTTTCTCTATGTTTTTCTTGTACAAAGGCAGCTCAATGAATAATATTGTGTTAAGTGTGAAATGTCCTTATATACTTATATTTATGAAAAGAAAAAGTTTAGCTTCTTCCTCTAATTCATAATTCATTTTGTGACAGTTTAAAAAACCATCCATTTGTAATTTTAGTCATATTATTATTTTAATAAGTAATGTGACATATTTAAATAAGAACAAAACTTAGGTACAGCACCTTAAGTGTTATTCTTTAGATTTTCATTTTAAAATTCTGCCATGTGGCTATTTAACTAAAAAATACACTTCCATCCCATGAGAAAAAATTCACATGACAGAATTTTAAAAGGAAAACTTAAGAAGCAACACTTAAGTACTGTACCTAAGTATTGCTTTTTAAATAAAACTCATCAATAATGTTATAAATTGTCATGTAATGTGTTGAAGAAAATTCTTCCAAACGAGTTAAATTGTCTTATAATATAAAATGAAAAATGCCCTTCTCCTACCTCACAAACTTTCTTTGATAGTTGCTGAAAATTTCAACAAATCAACGTACGGTAAAATAGAATGGCAAAAGTGGGGGGCGGTGGAAGGCAAGAAGAAAGTGTTATCAAATATCATAGCATTGCATTCCTTGAAATTTCAGCAATATTTGAAATTCATGTAGTTTTCAGAATATTAAACTCACAATTGGTCTATGATCATGAGCCCAAAAGGAAAAACACTAAGTTTTGGTCAAAATGTTCATATTTAAAGTGAATACTAAATTAGACTAAGCATGTGCTTGAAGTTTCTGTGTTTTCAACTATCAGTATTATGGATCTTTCTCAATTTAGTTAGAAAAAAAAAATAGTGGGTACCAACTGCTCCGTAGTTGGCACCTTCGTAAGTCTCAATCTTCTTAGAATAAAAATTAATTACATGTTAAGACCCCAAAAAAAAATATATGTTTATAAAATTTTTATTACACTTTCATAATAAATTCTAACTGATAAGTTGCTACAAGTTGTTACTGATGGTCTAGAAAGTAATTTGAGTGGTAAATTCAAATTAAAAACTCATAACAACATGCCACATAGAACTTTTGTGTAAATGCTGCAAACGTAGTACTTCTTACTAACGAATGCCCTTAATGACATCTATTAATAAACCGTTTAAAAAAAAAAGAGAAAATAAGAAAGTAATTAACTTTTTTGACAATTTTTTCAAATTTTTTAAATAAATTTCTTAAAATAGATGATTAATAAATGTCTTAAATGCATATATTAACTAGATTCTAAAAAAATAAAAGTTGATAACAAAGCCTCTGGAAGTAAATTTTATTTTATTATTATTATTTTTAATTAGGATCTTTCTAGAATTCAATAAATAGTTCTCTTTCATATTCTCTGGTCTTTTTTTTCCTTTGCTTTTTCTTGTATGAGATTTTTGTTTTTGAAACGAAAGCACAGAGGCTAGGGGGAGAGAAAGTGACGCCTAAACGAACACCCTCCATAGAAAGAAAAGAGGAGACCTTTCGGGGCTGGCTATTCTCAAAGCCCGGCCCACTACTTTAGAAAAAACAACGAAAGAAAAGCACGCGTAAGTGATATATTCGCCCACGTGACCCACTGGGGGCCCACCATTTTCGGCAAATGTCATAGATGATTGGCTCCTTCGAATGCGGGGGTCCCACAGCCCACGAATAGTTTTGTTGGCTGTTGTTGGCATAACGGATAAGTACAATAATAGTACGGTACGGAACCTGGACCCTTAAAACGTGCCGTGTTGTAACCGTCAATGCTGTTGCGCCATTTCTTAGCAAGAGGCAAGACTTTTTGTTAACGTTTTAGCCAAGGTAGACCGACCTAACAAGCGCCCGCTTTTGACATGTAGCAAGTAGCAACATGTGGGAGGTAGACTGGTAGTAAACACAACATGTTTGGTTCATTCAATCTTTATGAATTGTATTCCAACCATCCACAACTATTTAGTGTAATAGTCACCTCATAAGTATAACTGCTTATAAGGTGTAGGAGGTAAAGGTCAAGTTTAAGTCTTTAAAAAGGGAACTTCACATACATATATATATATATTTTAGAGAAATACATATAGACTTAAATTAAGTTAGAATGTAATTTCTATCTTGTATTCTAACCATCCATCATTTTCATATTGGAGCATTTTGGATTTTCCCTTATGATTCTAGTATCAAAATATTATATGCATTTCCTATAAAACTTGTTATTCTTACCCTCTATTAGAAACTTTCCATAGTTTTCAGTAAGTGATATAATAAATGATTTCATGAGAAAACACAATCATATAGACTTAGATTAAGTTAGAATATAATTTCTATATTGTATTCTAACCATCCATTATTTCCATATTGGAGCATTTTGGATTTTCCCCTATGATTCTGGTTTCAAAATATTATATGAATTTCCTATAAAACTTGTTATTCTTGCCCTCTATTAGAAACTTTCCATAGTTTTCAGTAAGTGATATAATAAATGATTTCATAAGAAAACACAATCATAATAAATATTTATTAATAAATATCATAACTATCAACTTTTATATTTAGAGAATAATTAAAACATAGATAATTTTTTTTAACATTTCTGTATATTGCATGAATTACCAATTAGTTAACAATAGTGCTACTAATCCGACATTCAAAACCATAAAAGTTGATAATTATGTATTGAAAGATTTTATTACTACTAATTATGTAATATACATTAAAGTTCAACAAAAATGTAATATTATCTATGTTTTTTTTTTCCCTAACTATAAAAGTTGATAATTATGATATTTATTAATAGGTATTTATTATGATTATATTTGTTTATAAGTCATTTATTATATTATTTAAAGAAAATATTACGTGACAAGATTTTAATGAAGGGTGTAAATATAAGAAGTTTTATAAGAAATCGTTATAGTATCAACCATAATCTTATTTTTTTTCTCTCTTTTGCAATGATATTAACCTTCGGTTTGGTTTCTCAAAAATAAAAAACATATTAAAAATATGATAAATTATATTTTGTCCAGTTAAATATTGAGATATTTGCACATTTTCTCTTTTGACTATTAGGTCATTTGAAATCCCCATCAAAGGATATTTTACTTTCTATTTATTTTGAAGTAAAATATTTTTTATAAAATTATAAACTATCTCATAAATAACGGGTTATAGTGAAAGTGCCTTCTTTTTTTAATTATTAAATATATTAGTTTGATTTTTTAAAATATTTTACGGATTATTTTTAATTAAGTTGAACTATCGGATCAAATTGTGTAAATTATAATAATCAATAATAAGTTTAAATTAAATAATGGAATAAAAATCCAACATTTCTCGGAAAATACCGAAAGGCCCAAACTATGGCAATGCTATGCAAATCCATGCCCTCAACAAATTTTGAAGGCAATAATGAAGGTCCCAACTTCGAACCTTCATAGGGTACCCAACAAGTACCCCCACGTACGATGCATCCAACTTGTGCTCGCCACGTGCCCTACACGGTTCTAACAGCAATAATGAAACTGTGCCGTGGAACACCATAACAATCTCTGACTAAGTCTTATTAGTTTCACTCGTTAATAAATTCATTTCTTCATTTTTATTTTAGCATAAAAGCTTTTTTTTTTAATTCTTTTTTTTTCAAAATAAAGCATATTAAATTATTTATTTTACATTACATTTTATTAAAATAATTTTTCTTTTCAAAATACTACATATCAAATTATTTATTTTATACTAAATTTTATTGGAATATTAATTTTGTTGATTTTTTTAAAATTATTTATCTTTCTTTACATACAATAATCACTACTCCTTCATCCTCTCAATCATAAAGAAAAAATAAATAAATTCAAAATAAATAGTACAGAATAAATTTACATGATTTCTATAACAATCATGTATTTTTACACAACTTTACATAACTTGATGCGAGTGAATTTTAAACTTGATAGCCTAAAATGTGTGTGTGTTTTTTTTAATGAGAAATTTTAACAAATACTCTAAGGACATTTGTTCCTGAATAATTTTATATAAGTTTTTATGGAAAAAGAAAAAAAATAAAGTAATATTTTGACAACTATTTCTATTTCACATAAAAGTAGTGTTAAAATTTTCTAAAATAAAAATATATTGCTCTAAGAGCACCTGTCAACAACTTAATATGACATTTTTTTATTGGGCAAAATTTAAGTACTCTACTTAGGTACTGTTTCTTAAGTTCTCTTCTTAAGATTCAGTCATGTAACTGGAATGGAAGTATATTTTTAATTAAGTACAATCATTTGGCTAAATTTTAATAAGAGATTCTAAGAAATAGCACCTGAATGCTGAACCTAATTAACAGTACTTGTTGTACCTAAATTTTGCCTTTTAAAAAAAAAAAAAATTTATTATAAAGCATTGATGATGGTGCTCTTGCTCTTTCCATGTAAAATTTGATAATTATCTATGTTTTTTTTCCTAAATATAAAATTTGATAATTATGATATTTATTAATAGGTATTTATTATGATTATATTTGTTTATAAGTGATTTATTATATTATTTAAAGAAAATATTATGTGAAAAGATTTTAATGAAGGGTGTAAATTGAATAAGTTTTTATAAGAAATCGTTATATTATTGACCAGTGTAATCTGATTTTTTTTTTTTTTCTCTTTTGCAATAATATTGACCTTCGGGTTTGGTTTCTAAAAAAAAAAAATGATAAATTATACTTTGTTCTCTTAACTATTGAGACATTTGCACATTTTCTCCTTTGACTATGGGGTCATTTGAATTTCCCATCAAGGATATTTTACTTTCTATTTATTTTGAAGTAAAATATTTTTTGTAAAATTATAAACTATCTCATAAATAACGGATTACAGTGAAAGTGCCTTTTTTTTTTTATATATATATATATATTATTGAATATATTAGTTTGATTTTTTAAAATATTTTACGGATTATTTTGAAAACCATGGCAATGCTATGAAAATCCATGCCCTCAACAAATTTTGAAAGGTGAGGTTGTCCCAACTCCGAACTTTCATACGGCACCCAAGTCCAACAAGTACCCCCACGTACGATGCAGCCATCTTGTGCTCGGCACGTGCCCTACACGTTTAAGACAGCAATAATAAAACTGTGCCGTGGAACACCATAACAATCTCAGACTAAGTCTTATTAGTTTTAGAGGAAGTTTAGTGTCACAAATTTTTTCACAATTTTGTCACAATTTTGCTACAAGAGGATTCGTGATTGGTGTGAAATAAAATAGTGGATTTATAATTTTACATAGCAAAGTTGTGGTAAAATTATGAAAATGTTTATGGCACTAAACATACTCTTAGTTTCAAGTTCATAAATTCATTTCTTCATTTTTATTTTTATTTTAATTTTAACATAAGAGCTTACTTTTTTTTATATACTTTTTTTTTTCAAAATACCACATATCAAATTATTTATTTTACACTACATTTTTTTGAAATATATATATTTTTTTTCAAAATGCCACATATCAAATTATTTATTTTACACTAAATTTTATTGAAATATTAATTTTATTGATTTTTTAAAATTATTTATCTTTATTTACATACAACAATCACTACTCCTTTATCCTCAGAATCATAAATAAAAGAAAAAACTAAATTCAAAATAAATAGTGTAGCGTAAATTTACACAATTACTATAACAATCATGTATTTTTACACAATTTTACATTACTTGATGTGAGTGAATTTTAAACTTGATAGCCTAAAACATGTTTTTTTTTTAAAAAAAATGAGAAATGTTAACAAATGCTTTAAGGACATTTGTTCCTGAACCATTCTAGGTAAGTTTTTATGGAAAAAAATAATAATATTTTGACAATTTTTTTTATTTTCCATAAAAATAGTGTTAAAATTTTCTAAAATAGTTTATTAACAATTGGAGTAAGAGTACCTATTAGCAACTTAACATGACATTTTTTTATTGGTCACAACTTAGGTACCATACTTAAGTGGTGATTTTTAAATTTTCTTTTTAAAATTCAACCATATAACTGAAATGGTAGTATATTTTTTAATTAAATACAATCATTTGGCTATATTTAAAAAAAAAAAAAAATCTAGGAAAAAGCAATTGAGTGGTGAATCTAAAGAACAAATTCTGTTGGACCTCAATTTTGCCTTTATTTTATTTTATTATAAAAGCATTGATGATGGTGCTCTTGCTCTTTCCATGTGAGAGTTATTCTAAGTTGCGTTGCGTACGTACGTGTCCCAAATACTAACAATTTCTTGGAAGCAACGTGGGTGAAGTCAGGTTATTGCTTTTGTTCCAATCTCTTTGAACAAAGAGAGGAGAGCACTACTGAGTCCACCACACACCCTTTCACATACACGCCTGACCACTCCAATCAAAATGCAATATCTCATCATCAAAGTAAAAAATCTCTAGAATCAAAACCCACTACCATCTCATCACTATCATCTCATACACACTAAATTTGAATCACGACCATCGTGTAAATCTCGCCGCAGCCACTTATTAATTATTAGCGCATGCATATCTGACCCTTCCTTCGTATGACCCTTGACTTTCTTGAATTCTTATCTCTATTTAACACTCCATTTCTCGTTCATACAACAATAGCATGCCCACTGCCGACCATTTCTCCCAACCTTTCTGACTCTCTCAATATATATTCCTCTCTCTCTTTTGGGAATCCAATCTAATCTTTTTGAACCCACAAATCACGCTCCAAAGAGAATCCCATTCTTGAGTATTCTCCACCACCACCACCACCAAAGCATAGTCACTAGCTCCACCACTAACAATTCCTTCGTATGACCCTTGACTTTCTTGAATTCTTATCTCTATTTAACACTCCATTTCTCGTTCATACAACAATAGCATGCCCACTGCCGACCATTTCTCCCAACCTTTCTGACTCTCTCAATATATATTCCTCTCTCTCTTTTGGGAATCCAATCTAATCTTTTTGAACCCACAAATCACGCTCCAAAGAGAATCCCATTCTTGAGTATTCTCCACCACCACCACCACCAAAGCATAGTCACTAGCTCCACCACTAACACACCCACCAAAATATAAACCCAAAAACTCTTTTTTCCACTTACATGTTCATATCATATGAAAAACTATTTCTTGAGTAGTAGTGGAAGAGAAAACTAGGATGTCAAACATACCCACATCTCTCTCTGAAATTTGTTTAACTCAATCTCGTCTCACTATGTCTGTTGCTGACCCTTGGCCCTTCTCTTGAAATCCTCACCTTACCTAAACAAAAACCAAAAAAAAAAAAACCCCAAAACTCAAATCCTTTCACAAACCCCACTCTTTCATTTTTCTTGACACTTTTTACTTAACCATGAGGAAAATCAAAGGCTTCAAGCTTGGAAAGCGCCTAGTGAGAGCTACAAAATTGGTCCTCCGAAAAAACCGGACCCGACCCGGATACATCCGGCTCAACCAGGCTTCAGCGGCACCAACAACGTCAACCCCATCAACAAAACCCATGTCGAAGCTGATCACCTGGGCCAAATCCTTGTGCCATTGCAGCAAACCCGGGTCGGGTTACGTGCGAATCGGGCACGAACCGGTTAAGGAGAAGGAGGTGGCGGTTCCGAAAGGACACCTGGCGGTTTACGTGGGTCAAAAAGACGGCGACTTTCAGAGGGTGCTGGTGCCTGTGATTTACTTCAACCACCCTCTGTTCGGCCAGCTGCTGAGAGAGTCAGAGGAAGAGTTCGGGTTCGAACACAAAGGCGGGATCACCATACCGTGCCCGATATCCGATTTCGAGAGAGTCCAGACCCGGATCGCCGCCGGGTCTGATGGGGCCCGGAGGCTGACGTGGAAGCGTCACTATTGAGAGAGAGAAAGTGATGGCATGTGAGAGTGTTTTTGAATTTATTTGGGGTTTGGTGGTGATGGCTGATGAACAGTGGTTGAGGATGATGAATTGATGATGGCGATAAAAGATTCGAACTGATTACGATAATGATGTGTAGAAATTTTTTTTTCTTAATTAGGTAGTTTGTTTACTTTTATGGTTATTTACATGTTTTTTTCTCTTTTTACCTAGACTTTTTTTTTTTTGTCTTTCTCTTTTGATTTTGATACATATAGTGATGTAATAGAATATTGGTGTAAATATATGATTTTTTTCTCCTCTTTTTGTTGTTTCTTGTTTTCTATTTAAATATACATGATTTAATGAAAGGATAAAACCTAGCTACTATTCTTAGATCCAGCATATTAAGATAAATTTAGATTTTAAGCATATAATTGCAACGAATTTAAATTTTTTTTTTTAAAATTTATTGTATATGCTTTATTGTTTCAGGCAATCATGTGTTTGAATATTGTGAGGGTTAGAAAGCTCTTAGTTTGAGACTGAAAGTTGATCTATGGTTCTAATCGTCAGAAATAATTTATAAAATAAGAGGGTAATTCACAACGGAAGGACTGAACAAGTAAAAATCAAAATATGAATGAATGCTTCCCTGATTTGTAAACCTAAATACACTGTTGTTGAGGTTCCGAGCAAGCTTAGATAGATACAAATACTCTCTAAAAAGTAAAAACTCTTCACTTACTCTTCTCAAATTGTTCCCAAAATTCCTCTTCCAAGTGTGGGAGAAGGCCCTATTTATGCACTCAATTCATCCCCTTCAATAGTGGGTTACTATGCTGGATGTTGTGTTTGTCCGGTCAGGTGTTTCCTCCCATTTTTTGACGATAAAAATGAACTTTTGAAGTATAAAGTACTATTCAAGCTAGTAATTCAACATTTAATGCTAATAACTTGTATTCGGTGAAGATATATAATTAATATGGATGTGACTATTACTTAAATTGTGTGCCGCCTTTCCTGGCTCCTTGATTTGCTTTCTAGGTAACATCTTCTTCATCGACTACTCTATTGATCAATAGTAGTTTCACTCCGCACAGCTAGTCTCATTGGCCCACGAACCTTTCAGGAGACCATCCATCCCTACATATATAATTAAAGAACCTAATATACAACATTTAAAAAACTGTTGTTCTTAATTTCTATTTGTGGATTTCAATTCACTTAATTGGTAAAGTTTCTTATATTAAATATAAGGTAGATTCAAATCCCGTCTATATCAAAAACCAATAAGTGTCTTAACTCAATAATAAATAATATTTATTATGGAGTTAATGTCATAGATTAAAATTTTATTGTATCTATAAATAAAAACAATGACACTATTATAATGGTGTGACAATTGTAAATCTTGAAACTCTTGAAATCGATTTAGAATTGGTACCAAATGTGGAGGGTGTAAAGTGTATTTTTAGCCTTATAAATAAAGTGAATTGTTTTCTAATATGGCAAACTAAAATTATGTTGATCTATTACTCTAGGATTTTGAGAGTCAAATATATGAAGTATTACTCTTTACTGTCTTTAGGTTAATTATAGTGGTCCATTTTAATGATTATGAGCAATCCATGTTTAGTTGAGTTTGACTAGGTTGAATACTTTTCATACTCATTCAACAAGGAGATCAATTTGTGTTATTTTCAAAACTGGACCGAGCTAATCAATATTCAGTCATGAACCGATTTTAGAGTGTGTTTGGTTGAGTTAAAAACAGGGTGGATAGAAAATATAGGGAAGAAAATAGGAGAAAAAAGAGAGTAACTGATGTGTTTAGTTGAGAGGGAAGAACGAAAGGAAAAGTGGTGAGGTCCGGATCACTCGAATTCAGAGTGGAAACATGGAGGAAAATGTGAGGCAATATTTTGGACAAAATTGCTAGGCCAATGTTCAAAACTTCTTTACCTTCTTGTCCTTTTCTTCTATGTTTCTTTTGTCACTCGTTTTTCAACGTACAAAGCTTTTTTCTTTTCTTTTTTTCTCGTGCTTATCCTTTCTTCAGTTTTTTACTTTTTCTTCTTCTTTTTTGACGTAATTTTCTTTTTCTTTCCTTTTAGCATGTGCAGAGTGTTTCTTTTCTCAAACAGTTAGGTGAGTTTTTTTTTGTTTTTTATTTTTTATTTTTTTTATTATAAATAATTTTGGGTTCTTGAACTTCTTGTCTATTATTTTTCTGATGTATGAAATACAATTGTACAAGTTTTTTTTTAATAAAAAAATGTGATACTTTTTGTTTTATTTTACATGGACATAATTGTAGATTATATCAATTTCAATTTTTATCCTCTCACTTTTCTTCTCAACCAAACAAATAAATTTTCTATTTTTCCATTTTTTTATCTTCCCAACCAAAAACAAATGGAAGAAAACTAAATCTCTTCTATCATCACACTTTTCTATCCCCTCTCCATTTTTTATCCTCTTATTTTTTCATCTCTCCAACCAAATGAACACTTAATATTGATATGATCTAAGAATAGGGAATTAGTGTCGAACTTGAGGGAATTGATTGGTTTGTAGAGGAGGGCACGAGAGGAAGACATTGTGATTTTTTGGTGGATATTTATTTTGTGATTGTGGTGGATAAAGTCATATTCTAGTTGAGTTAATGGATTCGAGATATGTTATTCTGTTTTATTTATTTATTATTTGTTTACATCGTGATTAGAGAGAATTATAAACATAAAGCGTCCTGGAACTTTGGGAATTGAGGAATGGAATTGTACTAAGCACAATTTTTATTAGAAAAAATAAAATAAAATTCGAACAACATTTCTTTCTGCGTAAAATGTTTACTTGAAATTTTTTTCCCCTATTTCCTTGTGTTTGGCTTGATTGAAAATGAAAATATTTTCAGTTTGACCTTAAAATAGTGTCTCACATGGGGTAAATTCTTTTACGCCCTATAGAGCATAAAAAAACCCAAGGCCAAAACTCAACTGTCCATCACCCAATGCGCAGTTGTGCCATTGCTCAAGTTTGTTTACAAATAAGCCAAGTTTGAGTCTTAATTTTAGGCTTGTTTGATAAACAAGCCGAGTTCAAGCAAAAAAAAATTGTTTGTGAACAAGCTCGTGAACAATAGGGCTCGATCCAAAACTTGTTGAGCTTAACCTCGTTTATAGCTTGATATATGTTTACTAAATAAACTTATTATTATGACATTACACACATGTTTTGGAATGTTAATTTATAGCTTGTTTATTCATATATGTTTTGGAATGTTAATTTAGATTTGTGAAGATTATAGTTGTACAACTGACAAATGTGGATGTAAAGATTGTATTTTGAACAATTACTCAAATTATAGACAATAAATGATGATAGATGGATTTAATTATGTAAAATTGTAATTTGAACAAATTCTAATCATGAGTGTTAGAAGCATGATAAAATGAGTATATTATATATATGTGTGTGTGTGTGTATTTGTGATATAAGCATTTGATAATGCAAATTTTTTGGATCCCAAGCTAAAAAGCCTGACTTAAGCTCAAGTTTGACCTTGATATGAAGCTCGAGCTTGGCTTGACTAAATAATCAAGCCAAACCAAGCTTTTTGGCATTCTCACAACCTTGAGTTCAAACATTATTTTTAGGCTTGTCTCAAGCTCAAGCTAAGCTTGAGCATTTGATTTTTATTGATGAGCCAAGCTCAAACATACACTACTCGACAAAACTTGGCTCATTTACCACCCTAGCTAGCTCTCTCTCTTTTTCTTTCTTTTCATTAATTTTATGGGTTTATTTATTTATTTATATTTTGTATGGTTTTCTGTGAAATTTTATTCTGCATTTACTATGACTCTAGTTGGAAAAATTTATGACAAATGATCAGAGCAATTTATAGGGAAAAATTCATTGAATCCATTGAATCAGTGTAATTTTACAGATTTATTATTTTTATTTTAAATTATGAATCTTAAAAATCACTTTATTTTTGGTTCCCTATCCGGTTTGTTTTTTTAAAAACCATAAAGAGATAGAAAAAGAGGAGGGGGGGAGAAGGGTCTGGATTGGGAATTTTGACATCTGCTCTTGCTTTCACTTGGAATGAAAGGTCAATATTGATTTTAATTCTGCAACCATCCAAAGAAAGATAATTGTATGGCATTCGCATAGAAAAAACCAACACGATTTCAAGTGGTTCACATTTCAGGAAGAACATGCGACGGCTTGTCATGACTCATGAGGTTAAATTTATTATACCTTTGATACCTTGATTAAGTATGACTGAGAATTTAAGTTTATGTTTGGTAACAATATTTGTTTTCTATTTTTAAAAAACTTGTTTTTGGGAATATAAAAAAAAAAAAAAACTTTTTTTTTTTGTATTTTTGAAATAAAAAACATCTTTGATTAGTTGAAATTAAAAAAAGATAGTTTTTTGAAAAAAAAATTGTAAGGACTCAATTTGAATTGAGTGTTGGGTTTTCAGCCCAACAAGCCCAGACAATACATTTATAGAGAGTGGGCTGAAAGGCTTAGGTGCTGGCCGTTGATCACCATGCCCAAACTTCTCTTTAAAAATGGCTAAGTATTTTCTTACAAATGAGGGAATGCTCCTCGGCCTGTGGCCGAGGAGGCCCTTCTTTTTTCCTCCCCCTCCATTTGCTTTACTAGCTCTTCTTTTATAGTTTTAATCTTCCTATCTTTTGCTTCCATCTGTTGATTGTCTATTCGCCTTTTTCTCTGGTCGTCCATCCCATCAGAAGCTTTATCGATACTCTAACCGCTTTCTCATAAAGGCAGGAGATCATGCCGTTTAAAGTGGGGAACGTGGTGCCGTCAAAAATTTAATGTGGGCACCCATTAATTCTCGAAACGCTAAAAACGCGCATCGGGCAGTCAAGAAGCCGCCAGCATCAGTATAAACTAAAGTGAGGCCATTCGTCCAGTGGATCCGCATGCATCAAAACCCTCCTCCCCGTTCGAGGGAACGTGCAGCAGGGTTTTGAGGGGCTATTGTGGGGTCCGTGGGCCTGATAGCCTCAGTCCTTCATATAGCAGGCCCAAGGCCCATGCCGAGGAGCGCAAGCTATTTCTGAGATGAAGGGGGAGGCCTATTTCTCTTGAATTCACGCCGAGGACACCTTGTCCTCGGCCTGACAAGAGTGATTTCGGGGAATGGCTAACCCCAAGGTAAGCTGTCACTCTCACATTTAATGCACTCAACTAACCCCCCTGGCCGCATTAATGGAGAGCTAACCCCTTGGCAGGATAACGTTGGTCAGAGTGAGCCACTTGANGTAACCCCTTGGCAGGATAACGTTGGTCAGAGTGAGCCACTTGAGTATCGATAAAGCTTCTGATGGGATGGACGACCAGAGAAAAAGGCGAATAGACAATCAACAGATGGAAGCAAAAGATAGGAAGATTAAAACTATAAAAGAAGAGCTAGTAAAGCAAATGAAGGGGGGGGGGGAAAAAAGAAAAAGAAGGGCCTCCTCGGCCGCAGGCCGAGGAGCATTCCCTCATTTGTAAGAAAACACTTAGCCATTTTTAACGATAAGTTTGGGCATGGTGATCAACGGCCAGCGCCTAAGCCTGTCAGCCCACTCTCTATAAATGTATTATTTGGGCTTGTTGGGCTGAAAACCCAACACTCAATTCAAATTGAGTCCCTACAGAAGATATTGTAATGAAATAACTTGATAAAATTACATTTTACCTCCTTAAACTATATCTTATGTTATACTTACCTCATAAATTATGAGAATAATACACGCTTAACTCTCCTAAAATATTATCTCCTGCACACTTTGCACCCCACCTTTAGTTAGCCGTTAATTTGGATGAAAAATCATGAAATTTAGAGTCATGTAACTTTGCACATGACTTCTACAATAATTAAAAAAAGACTGAATTTCCCTCATTTTAATTTCTATAAAAATCACAAGATCTTCATGTGTTCTCTTTATAAATTCACTCCCCTCAAGTATAATATTTTGTTCGTCTCCTTCTTTCGCTTGCTTTGTCCCAAATCAGTTTCTCACCTAAAGACGCAGCAAAAAAGTGCCACACGTAACACAATACAACATTCGTCAGAAAACAATCCATATATACAAGAAATATTCGGCAAAAATGGGGATTTGCCCCTTTTTAGCAAACAGCAGAATGCTCCTGTTTTGAAACTATTTAGGTCCATGTTCCTGTTTTAAAACTCGATTTTAATAAAATCCAATTTCATGTGAAACTTAATTGATATCTATAAAATTGAGTTTCTTAGAAAATTTTTAAGTGGAACTTGAGTTCCAGAAACTCAAGTTCCACCTTTTTTTTTTTTTTTTTGAATTTACATGTAACTCAATTTTTTGAAAATCAAGTTTAAAAAATAGAGACATGGACCTAAATAGTTTCAGAAAATAGGCATTTTGTTGCAATGTTTGCTAAAAAGGGCAAATCTCCATTTTTGCCAGCAATATTCTTACTCTGTCCCAGACCAATTGAACACATTATTCCAGCCTACAATTAACTTTGCCAACAGAAGTTAATTATAAATATACCCAAAAAAATTCACTATGAAAAACGTACGAAATTCGTTGCATAGCCTGCTACACCATGCAATGTAAATAGTTTTCACTCAATATACTGAAATAACATCATTTTAGATAGATTACCAATGGTTCATGTTTTTCAATTTGGCGTAATTTCGGTCTTAGGGATTTTTTGGGGCTAGGATTGAGGGGGGCGAGAATAGCTATTGTCAATTAAAGAATATATATATATATATATATATTTGTAAAGAATACTTACCTTATTCTTATTTATTCTTATGTAGATGTAATAATTAATCCATATAATAAAGATGCAACTAAATGACAGAATTACTATTGTAGGGAGAATTTTTTTGTTCAACCCCGCAATCTATTTGTCCGCTTTAGAGGGTAGGCACAGGCATGCTTAGAGCGCAACGTCCTGAGCTTCTATCCCCTGCACGGCTTGGTCCTCAAGCGATGTGGGCATGCTTTGTGCAAGAGTCCCACATCAGAAAGAGAAGCGCCCCCCTATGCCTTATAAGCATGAGTTGAAGGCATAAGGGTACCACTACTCACAAAATTCTCCTACAACTATCATACATGAATAACTGTTTCATTTAGGTGTTTTTATCAAACTGCACTAACTGCACGATTGCATCTATACCAACCAAAACTGCCATAAAATTGAGTAGCCGCATCGCACTGCACTGTATAGTGCGGTGTGCGGTTTTACGATAAGAAACTACACAAAACAACACCGCACCACACCCATATATATATATTTATTTTATATTAAACATATATTAATAATTTCATAATATATGAAATTAATGGCCAAGCCAACCATAGTGCTCTCCAGTTTCACATTAAAAACAATTTCATTTTGATTAAATACAAATTCAAAAGTTCAAAACCTTATGCACTTCTCCATTTCACACGCTCATTCTCACTCTCACAAAGTCAAAAGTTCAATATTTTTTTTTCTTGTTTTAAATATATTTGTATTTTTTAACTATGAACTATGTTTCCCAAAAAAAAAAAAAAAAAAAAACTGTGAACTATAGAATTTCAACTCAAAATAGTGTAATTATTTGCTTTATCTTTTGCGTGTGTGTATATATACACTTTTCTTGTAGATATTATTTTGGATTAATAATCATCATGCTGTGCAAAATAAAAAAGACTTTGTATGTGCCAAGTGAACCATACCAAGCGCACAAAAATAAAAGGCAAAAATGTAAAACTGACCCTCTAACTTTCATGTTTTTCCATTTCAGTTCTTTAACTTTCAATTTTGTCATTTCAGTCCTCTAACTTTTAATTTTTGTCAATGCAGGATTCTGTTACAACTCAATTAGTGGTTCTTCGTTAGGATTCCTGAAACGACGCCATTTTGCATGGTTTTTATTTTTTATTTTTTTTATAAATTCGGAATTTAAAAGAAAATAAAAAATC